>NC_091205.1:16931258-16961258 GCF_040958095.1 Procambarus clarkii
GTGAGGAGAGAATATGGGAGACCTAAGACCTTAGAAAAGCACTGTTAGGTAACGCCCTTTAGGATAATAATAATAATAATAATAATAATAATAATAATAATAATAATAATAATGCATAATAATTTCTTAACAAGTCCCCACGACCAAAAGGAAGTTTTAAGCAGACCAAAAACAGATGGACTTGTGTAAGTCCAGACAGAGCATCAGTGAGGAAAAAAAATATGGACCTGGGTTTGGACCTTTTTTTTCTAAAGTGAGAACAAGTTTAGGGAAGTTGTTCTTGGTTGTGTCCTCGATTGGCTTCGGCTCAGAGGCTGAGTCCCTGCGGCGGGTCTGGGGAGCTGGAGTAATTTCATGCTTTGATTAAGTACCACCTAGTTACTGCCTACGAGCCCTCACACGCACACACACACACACACACACACACACACACACACACACACACACACACACACACACACACACACACACACACTACATACACAGTTTTAAATGTTGATATATTAGAAGGTTCCTAGAACTTGCTGTACAGGTTCCTGAGCCAATAGGCTCAGGAACCTGTACAGCAGTTGAGTGATGGTTCAGAGGCGGGTCCAAAGAGCATAAGCTCAACCCCTGTAAGCTCAACTAGGTAAGAACAAGCACACACGCGCGCGCGCGCGAGTGGAACATCACGGGACCGAGGTCATTTATCAAAAAACCTCAGACCGAAAACTTGGACTGATGCTGACCCTCAGAACGAAACCTTCTGACCACCCAACGTGGCTATAGGAAGCCTCAGGGGGGAGGAGACTGTCACCGTCAGATCTGAGTCCTACCCGGGGTTCGTATCCCCCCGCTGCCACCAATCTTGCGTCAACTCCCCGCCTGGCGGTGATGTCCAGCCAAGATAGGAGGGTGAAGGATGGAAGAGGTGTCCAATACCCCTTCCAGACGACTCCATTATTTTTCCCCCATATTTCGTCTGCGCGCGTTTTGTATCCCATTTAAAAAAAATCACTTATAGCCTTATCGGTAGAACGACTCTCTCTCTCTTCCTTCTTGGTCAGCGTTCGATCCCCCAATGGTCCTAGTATTTGGACACCGTTCCTTCCCTCTGTCCTCATGCCCCAATTCCTTTTCCTCGTACCCATTCCGAATGCTATATGTGGTCATACTCATAATTTCTCTCACCTCATAATTTCTTCTCCTTTCCAGTTAAAAAACAAAACCTCTGAAACTGTACAGGGAAACAGAACCAAGTGTCTGAAAAAGTTACAAAACATCTAAGACTGAAGAAAAAAATGAGCTAGTGGTAAAAAACGAACGATAGAATTTAAGCTATCCTCCAGCAAGACCTCATGTACATATGTACAAGACCTCCGGTACATATGTAGAAAATATGTACCGCTCCACTTGGGCGATTAAACCCCCTCCCCCTCAAAAAAAAATACATATGAAAACAACAAAATGTTTGCCTAAATTTATTTGCCTAAGCCTAATTTATTTGCATTACAAAAGAACATAAGAATAAGTTAAGGTACCGCTTGGGTACAGTGTGACCTATGGTACAGGGTGATAGATGGACCGAGTACGGTACATGGGCAGTGTGACCTATGGTACAGGGTGATAGATGGACCGAGTACGGTACAAGGTGATAAATGGACCGAGTACGGTACATGGGCAGTGTGACCTATGGTACAGGGTGATAGATGGACCGAGTACGGTACAAGGTGATAAATGGACCGAGTACGGTACATGGGCAGTGTGACCTATGGTACAGGGTGATAGATGGACCGAGTACGGTACAAGGTGATAAATGGACCGAGTACGGTACATGGGCAGTGTGACCTATGGTACAGGGTGATAGATGGACCGAGTACGGTACAAGGTGATAAATGGACCGAGTACGGTACATGGGCAGTGTGACACACATTCACAGTACACTTTACAACGTAAGTCTAGTGTATTAGGCCCCCTAACTCAAACCAATACACCCACTGGAGACTCTAAAACACACCAGAGTTGGGCAGGAGCGCATCCAGGCCGGGAGTCGTCGTCAAGCGCTTACGAAACCTCTACATCTGTCCTCAGTCATAGCAGCTTATATTCTACTGAAGAGTTTCTGAGCTCCGAAGCGCTAGGTTCCGTTGTTTCCGCGCTCGTCAGCTGTTTAATAGCTGTAGACTAAATCGCCACGGTCGAGGAAAGATGAACAGGTTTCGTAAGAGGAAACTTAAATGTTTGATGAATCCTCCTGGATCAGGACCCACACCCGTGCACGCGCCCAAGCACACACACACACACACACACACACACACACACACACACACACACACACACACACACGCATACACACGCACACACATGGAGGCGCACCCTTAGAATAAACACAGTCTGCTCTGTCTATTGTCACCTTCTGTCCTCTAATGACTGTTTCAACTCATCCTGGTGTTCCTCTCTCTCATGACAGGCAAGAAGTGGCGCGCCCTCACGCCCACGGAGCGCCGCCCATACGTGGAGGAGGCGGAGAGGCTGCGGCTCAAGCACATGGCCGAGCACCCGGACTACAAGTACCGCCCGCGGCGCCGCAAGCCGCAGCAGCCTAAGAAACCCGGTGGGTCGACGGCGTCCCCAGGGGCGGCGCCCCTTCCATCAGCGTCTTCCTGTTCCACTACCACCACCACCACCACCACCGTCCCTTCCTCTTCCACCAACACCCAGATCAAAAAAGAGGGAGCCATGATTCCTGGCGGCTTCTTGCAGGCGACGCTGACGGCACCGCTGACCAACACTCACAGCAGCAGTAATCCAAGCAGCGGAAATGCTTCCTCTGTGGCACCCTCGTCCTACCAGGCACCCGTGTTGGCACTGCACACACCGGATGCCTCCCCCACCTGCTCCCCCGAGCCCGCCTGGCCTCCCCCGCCCCCTCAGGGACCGCCCCTTCCCCCCTGCACCCTCGCCGCTCTTCCCACCCCTCCGGAAGCCTCCCCCCACGACCACGACCACCTACACACCCCTACCAGCCTACACCACCAGGCGGAGCAGCAGGCGACGCCGCAACATCACCTCCACCACCACCACCAGCAGCAGCAGCACCAGCAGCAGCAGCACCACCACCACCACCAACAGCAGCAGCACCACCACCACCACCACCTAGAAGCACCCAACGCTGCATCGAAGCTGCTGCACTACTTCTCCCAGAGTCAGCAGGGCTACCCGGGCTTCTATACCGGGGCTACGTATTCGCCAGCCGCTTACGACTGCCACGACTACATAACCGGGACTGACGGCTACTACCCGTCCCAGTACGACCCTCAGGGCTACACCCACCATCCGGCCTTCGCCCACCCTCCCTACAGCAGTAAGTATAAGCACCTCACTCTCCACACTATATTTCCCTGAATCAATTTTAATAACCGCTTACGGGCTATTGATGTCCGTGCCACCTCTTGGGTGGCTTAATCTTCATCAATCACTAATCTTTCATGACTAATCTGAGTCCATCAACTACGCCCCGAGCGGCTTATAGCTTGTTACGAAAGAGGAAATCCCAATATACAGGTGACTTATATGGAATGGACACTCTAGATCGACTTGTGATAACCACTTTGCGCCTCTCAGGACCTCGTTTGTCTCTCCCTCAGGTCCCAGGGGCGAGGTGGGCGGTGACGGAGGCGGCGGTGGCGTCCCTGTGGGCACCGTCCCCATAGGCAGCATCCCCGTCGGTAGCGAGGGCGAGATCTTCGACGACGTAGACCGCTCCGAGTTCGACCGCTACCTGAAAGGACCGGAACGAGTAGCGGCCGTCAGCGCCTCCTTCACCTACACCCCGCCCGCCAACCCCAGGTAACCTCACACCAGACACAACGGCATGGAGGCATTATATATATTACTCAGTTTGGTCTCGGATTCTGATTTCTGTTAGCAGGCTTAGAGCTTCCTATGTGAACTGTACCCAGTCAATCCTCATTGGTCTCGTATCGAACCCAGACAAAATTGCTTGCAAGGCGCGTGGCACTGGAACTCGTCTTGGAACAGGGAGAGAAAGAGAGAGAAAAGGAAGGGAAGAGGTTTAGAGAGCAGAGGTACTAAAGGGAGGGGGGGGGGGGTTGTAGAAAGTGGGAAGTTGAAAGAAAATGGAAATAAACGGAAGCAGAAGTATAGATGTTCATTATGTTCAAATTTGACCACATATAGTCAACCTGTCCCCTGGGTGTTTGTACCCCTCAAGATAAATAACTTCAAAACTACTATGTGATTAGCTCTATTATCTACTCCCTATCCATGGTTACGTTAGGTTAACATTAGGGTAGAGTTAGGTTGGTTAGGTTAGGTTAAAACAGTGTATTTTTTTAAACCTGTAAAATATGAAAGTCAAAAACTTGTTGAGTTTCTCATAAAACTTTACATTAAGGAAAACCTAGGCCTTACATCATATCACAGAAAACTAATTTATCATACATTTCTTTTAAACTATCGATTGAAACTACAACATGAAAATATTGTCAGTTTAAGACAATGGTTCACTTGCCAGTTTACAAGTAGACTATTATTGGAACTGAAATAGGCTTCCAGACCGTCACGAATATCTTAGTAACTATCCAGGTGGCGTGAGAGGGAGGTTGGCGTCTCCATGTAATCACTTCACCCTGAGAACGGGGCTGCATAACTATAATGAGGTTTAAGTCACACTTAACGTGTACCAGGCGCTAACCCACTGCCTTCTGCCTCTTCCTCAGGTACTTACAGGTGGGCGGGGGACACTACCAGTCCTCCCAGTTTGTGGCGTTGATCAAAGATGAGCCCGAGGACTCGTGTGCCAGTGGAGGCGCAGGAGGTCCCGGAGGAGGCTCTGAAGGTGAAGGCGAGACCAAGTCTAAGGACGCGCCACACCCGTCTCCGGAGCCCAACGCCTCCAAGTCTGACACGAACACTTCGAGTCTGCTCTCCGCCCTCGCCGATGTCCGGGAACTGTACTACGAGCACTCGTAGGCGCCATTACCTCTTCCTCCAGTGGCCCGCGAGAGGCGCTACGAGGAACCCCCCTTCTCCGACGGCAGCATGAACCGGCGACCCTTCAAGATCAAGATTTAAGACGCGTATATGGCTAATTCTGCCGCGCCGCCGCCGACACGTCGTCGCCACCAGCAGGAGAGACTCGTGAAGGACAAACCACAGTGTTGTTGATAAGCCAGAACCAAAGCCAAACTATTCTCGTTTTCTGTTATTTGACTTATAGTTAGACGAAATCTTGTTGGTTACAAACTCGTGTGTGTGTGTGTGTGTGTGTGTGTGTGTGTGTGTGTGTCTGTGTGTGTGTGTGCATGCGCGCGCGTGTGACTATATTCCTTGTAAACTTACGTCGTCAGAAATGAATTATAGTAGCATACGGACATACAGACGTATTAAAACTTATTAGAGTGATTACTATCCCGGTATTGATACCCAAGACGTTTCAAAGTGATGACCCCCAGTAATGACCCCCTCCCCCCAATAATATTGACCCCCAAACGACAATTAGAGACCCCCAATCCCATCTGTTTTCCTATACTAAAACAAAATCAATTAAAATCAATAAACAACACAAAAAAATGTTCATAAATGTTCGGTATGACTGAGAGTGTTGGCAAGATCTTGATAATTGCTTCAAAACACAAGTCGCCTGGAAGCATTCCTAAGACGCAATGACAGATGGACGCAAGAGAGACGCAATAACAGCTGGAACTACCTCAGCCGGGACTGGAACTCCGGCTGGAACTACCTCAGCCGGGACTGGAACTCCGGCTGGAACTACCTCAGCTGGAACTACACGTATTACTGTATCGTACTGAACACACACACAAATAATTCTCTGTGGACGAGTGTTTTCTGGCGTATACCATTGCGTATTTGTGTTTAGAACTTAGAAAGTACAAAAGGTGTGCCTTTACTTATTGAGTTTACGCGAGGAGTTACATATCAGACTGGTCTTCCTGTCATGTATATATATAGATATATACACACACATATATATGTCACACAACACGAGGCTTCACAAGTGCAGAAACCACAAAAGACAAATGAAATGATCTGAGCTCAGAGGTCCCCACTAGGGAGGTCTTCTCAGAGACTAACGAGAGACCCAAAGTGGGATATAGATGCGCTCAGCTCATTTCATTTTTCGTGTGTGTGTGTGTGTGTGTGTGTGTGTGTGTGTGTGTGTGTGTGTGTGTGTGTGTGTGCGCGTGTGTGTGTATGTTTGTGTTTGTAATGTACTTGTGAAGTCGCGTGTTGTGTAGCATCCTACAATCTTCTTGCTTCAAAATCCGTGTATTCCATGTATGTATTGAAGGCTGTAATGCTTTCTTATGTTGAACTCGATATATTTTTTGTGATTTCACCAGATTCAGTGACATATTGTAGCTATGTTTCTTATGCTCCCTTGATTCCTATTCCTTCCTACACTTCCATATTCCCTTCCCTTCCCACTCTTCTTCCTTCCCGCTCTCTTTCCCATCTCCTCCCCTCACTCTCCTGTCCCCCAGCTTCCACAGGAGACGGGACGCCTCTGTAGAACGTTGCTCTAGAGATCTCTAAGAGCTCTTATCAGTCTTTAGAGTCATATTTGGCCGTATCCCGTGACAGTCTTGTGGCGACCCCCTGATTTAAACACTTCCGATCTGACTATTGAAATTATAATGGTATTTTGGATCTGATTCAAGTTCAGGAATGTGTATACCTTGACCCAGTGTCTGTTTCCAGGTAGACTGTAAACTCTGGTATACACACACACAATAATATGATTAAATGTATGAGAAAATCTCTGGGGTAGGGCTGTGGGCTCGAACCGTCGTCTTTTTGGATTCAGTTATCTCCGTGCATAATAGAGAATAAACCAATTTAATATGGAATAAATCATGCCAAGTAGATTAAGAGTGCAAAATAAACTATAGCGCTAGTTCTGAATTGTCTTGCTTTTAATAGCACTAAAAGTCAACCTTTTGTCGATATCCTGAGTTATGACGTCATTGTGATGACGTGTGCTGTGATGTAACGACAGCGTCGATCTCGTGACGTCATTGGTTTCGCGACGTCACAGATCATGCTGACGTCATTGGTTGATGTGCTTCGGTTGATCTTGAGAATGATTATTGTATTGCAGTAATGTATTTTTTTATTTTATTTTCTCCCGCATTCGAGTCTCATCAACATTTTTGTACATGCTGTTGTTAGCTAATGAATTTTTGTACAGAGAATTTATTAATATATTCGTATAGAACAATTACACAGTACTAGTGGTTAGAATAGATCCCCTTGATGAGTTGACTAGACAACATAATGTTTTTCTCACCAGTTTAGATGTTCCACACTTCATTATTATTATTATCATTCCTCTACGAATGATGGTGGTGGTGTAGGGTTCGTGGCTGTTTGTTCCTTTTGCCCTCTACCTTAAACTGTCTTCATCTTGAGAGAGAGAGAGAGAGAGAGAGAGAGAGAGCATGTGTGGAGTGGACGTGCTAGAATGTACAAATGCAATTATAAATGTGCCTTAAAGTGACTATGTCTTCCCAAGTGTCTTTGCAACTTTTACAAGTGCCTTATCAAATGTTTAAGTTCACAGACAACTTTACAAGTGCCTTATAAATTAAATTTGCAATAGTTGAGGTGTCTTCCGGAACTGAACAAGGCCTTTATATCCTCTAAACTGCCAATTACAAGATTAAGATGTTCTATATGTCTTCCTAAACGTTCCATCGCTTCAATATAGTGTGTGCCTTTCTGAAACAGTGAGTGCTAAGTAAAGCCAAGTGGACTTAATGGCAAATCCACGATCTTATTTACATTATATATATCTGTGTAACTCAGGTAACATGCACCTAGATTAGCTTTTATTGAAATGGTTTGTAGGTATGTTTGATGGGAGGCTTGTGTTTGTGCGTGAGTGTGTGTGTGTGTGTGTGTGTGTGTGTGTGTGTGTGTGTGTGTGTGTGTGTGTGTGTGTGTGTGTGTCCTTTCGTGTTTCTTGTGTCTTGGTAAATGGGCAATGGATCTTCTGTGCCTCATCTACTCCTCTCTTAGCCTTCAGAGTCTGTACACACAACATCTCAACTGCTCCATCCATTCTCTCAGACCCTTCAGCCACCTCCTCCATCCCGTCTCCTTCCCTGTATCACCCCCGACTCTCATCACTCATCCACCAGCAGGGAACGACTGAAACTCCAGTTCCTTCCTCCACTTACTACCTATAATTACTATTATAATCCACCACCCAAACAGTGTCAACTAATTCACCACCGTCACTATCGCCACCACCTCTGCCAGTTCTATTACGTCCACAAAGTCACAATCCCCCACTACCATCATTGCTATCCTTACAACCACTAAGAATCCCCCCGCTGCCACCATTGCTATCTATACGAGCATTATCAATCCCCCCCGCTGCCACCATTGCTATCCCTACGACCATTATCAATCCCCCTGCTGCCACCATTGCTATCCCTACGAGCATTATCAATCCCCCCGCTGCCACCATTGCTATCCCTACGACCATTATCAATCCCCCCGCTGCCACCATTGCTATCCCTACGACCATTATCAATCCCCCCGCTGCCACCATTGCTATCCCTACGACCATTATCAATCCCCCCGCTGCCACCATTGCTATCCCTACGACCATTTTCAATCCCCCCGCTGCCACCATTGCTATCCCTACGACCATTATCAATCCCCCCGCTGCCACCATTGCTATCCCTACGACCATTATCAATCCCCCCGCTGCCACCATTGCTATCCCTACGACCATTACCAATCCCCCCACTTCCACCACCCTACAACCTCTACCAGTTCCCATCACTACTACCTCTTCGTCCACTACCAGCCTCCACCACCATTACTCCACTGATCATTAGAGCCACATCATTCTACCACTATCATTACTAATACCACCACTGCCATCCCTACCACCACCACTACTTCAACTACCACCCCCAATGCACCTTTCATAAATATTATAGATGAAGAGAACTTAAAATTTATTACAAGTAATGATAATAAAAGATCGGGATTATAACATATTTTCATTAACCTATTTTACCCATAATATGCCAAAACTATATTAATATATAAACAATTCAAAATGACAAAGATAAAATATTCTGAACATTTCTCTTAATAAATAATTGGTAAACAAATGAACAAATTAGTGTAAACAGTGTAAATAATTGGTTTATGATGTATTTTCTGTTACTAATAGTAAAAATAGACTGTGTACACAAAAATGTAAATTTCAGATCTGAATATTTACAATCCAAATTTTTGTTAATGTTTCCAAAGCATTTGAATACTTATATAACTATTCAAAATTAAACATATGCTTATAGAAGGAAATTAATTGATGGATTATAAGTAAGCTTTTCTGACTTCACAGTGTTATATAAAATACAATTCAAATAAATAAATTCAAATAAATTAAATTCAAATAAATTCAAATAGAAATAAAAAATTCAAATAAAAATTCCTTTCAAATATTCAAATAAAAATTATATAAAAAAAAAATTCTGACTTCACAGTGTTATATAAAATAGTGTTATATATAAATATTGTTATATAAAACGTATATATATATATATATATATATATATATATATATATATATATATATATATATATATATATATATATATATATATTTAGATTAAGTCTGTCATTAGGAAGATACCACCCTAACAAGAGTGTAAGCTGAAGGAAGGAAGGAAGGAAGGAAGGAAGGAAGGAAGGAAGGAAGGAAGGAAGGAAGGAAGGAAGGAAGGAAGGAAGGAAGGAAGGAAGGAAGGAAGGAAGGAAGGAAGGAAGGAAAGGGGACGAAGCTCCGTGACCCAAAATAACCACAAGACCTATCCCTGGAAAATGTAATATACTTAGTCTGTCTCTTATTCCCTGATTAGAAAGAGTTCAAAGGAGCACGCAATATAGACAAACAAAAACAAATAAAACGATAGACAGATACATTTATATAATATATATAGACTGATATACTAGTAAACAGAGAACCAAACTGATAGATAATCAAGTTGACAGAGACAAATAGATGGGTAGATACCGGTAAATGGCGAAATGGATAGACATAAGATAAGACAACTTATAGATTGGATAGACATAAGACAACTTATAGATTGGATAGACATCTTGAGGTTATCTTGAGATGATTTCGGGGCTTTAGTGTCCCCGCGGCCCGGTCTTCGACCAGGCCTCCACCCCCAGGAAGCAGCCCGTGACAGCTGACTAACACCCAGGTACCTATTTTACTGCTAGGTAACAGGGGCATAGGGTGAAAGAAACTCTGCCCATTGTTTCTCGCCGGCGCCTGGGATCGAACCCGGGACCACAGGATCACAAGTCCAGCGTGCTGTCCGCTCGGCCGACCGGCTCCCGGTCTGTCACATAAGACAACTTATAGATTGGATAGACATAAGATAAGACAACTTATAGATTGGATAGACATAAGATAAGACAACTAATAGATTGGATAGACATAAGATAATACAACTAATAGATTGGATAGACATAAGATAAGACAACTTATAGATTGGATAGACATAAGATATGACAACTTATAGATTGGATAGACATAAGATAAGACAACTTATAGATTGGATAGACAATGTGATAGACAATGAGGTAAAGAGACAGAAGTGTGCCTTGAGAGAACTTATACCTCACTAAGATTAATACATAACAATACATAACATCACTTGCCATTGACAAACAGTATAAGACAAGGAAAAAAGAAACATAAACAAGTACAAGAAAAAAAAGAACACAAAGAAAACGCACAAAAAAGGAAACAAAGAACCTTAATTACAACAGCAGTAAAAACAACAAAAGCAATAACAACAGCATTACAACCTCGGTGTTACCCTGGAAACACAAACCGAAACTGTCTCCATTTTCCGCTTGTTACAACTTGTAATAAAGTTGTTACATCTTGGCTTAACGTGTTTATGACGTATTAGAACGTTGTTACAACTTGTAATAAAGTTGTTACATCTTGGCTTAACGTGTTTATGACGTATTAGAACGTTGTTACAACTTGTAATAAAGTTGTTACATCTTGGCTTAACGTGTTTATGACGTATTAGAACGTTGTTACAACTTGTAATAAAGTTGTTACATCTTGGCTTAACGTGTTTATGACGTATTAGAACGTTGTTACAACTTGCTATATTGGTTGTTATAACTGGTTAGGTGTTAAAACTTGTTCGAACGTTGTACCAACGTCGTAGTTTCGGTGTGTGTTTGGCGGGTTATACATAGCCTTCCCGGCTTGGCGCCTTCTTTTGATAATTCCTTACCATTAAAAACTTAAAAAAACAGCAATAATATCCCCCATTGAACAACAAAAGCAGTGTTGCGAGCTTCAAGAACACAAGAACAAAGGTAACTTGACCAGACCACACACTAGAAGGTGAAGGGACGACGACGTTTCGGTCCGTCCTGGACCATTCTCAAGTCGATTGTCGACTTGAGAATGGTCCAGGACGGACCGAAACGTCGTCGTCCCTTCACCTTCTAGTGTGTGGTCTGGTCAACTTACTTTAGCCACGTTATTGTGACTCATCGCCTTCATATGGACAAAGGTAACTGCAGAAGGCCTATTGGCCCATACGAGGCAGCTCCTATCTATAACCACCCAATCCCACTCATATACATGTCCAACCCGCGCTTGAAACAATCGAGGGACCACACCTCCACCACGTTACGTGGTAATTGGTTCCACAAATCAACAACCCTGTTACCGAACCAGTATTTACCCAAGTCTTTCCTAAATCTAAACTTATCCAATTTATACCCATTGTTTCGTGTTCTGTCTTGTGTTGATACTTTTAATACCCTCAACAACAGCACAACTCAAGATCAAAACATGTTCCAGGAACTACGAAAGCAACGTTGACGGCAACACTATCACTGCCAGCCACGACAAAAACACAAGACACTGAATTAGAATTATATGGACAAAAAACACCAAGGCGCTCACATAAGTCTGGTTGTCCCGCATATGCAAATGAGGGAGCCTCGAACCCCGGCCTAGCGCTCACGTAAACACCGTGACCCAGAGAACGTCTGTTACACAGGTGTCCTCCCCCCCCCCATTGACGTTGACCTCTGTAGGTTAGGTTTCAAAGGTCTGGAGGCACCTGTCCACTCCTTCTCCCGTACACATACACAGGGAGACGGGGAGAGGGAAGGATGACAGAGATGGGGAGAGAAGAGACAGAGAGGGAAGAGGAGAAGGAGAAGACGAGTGACAGAGATAGTAGGATGGAAGGAGGAGGAGGGGGGGAAGGAGAGGGGGGGACAGAGAGGGAAGAGGAGAAGGAGAAGACGAGTGACAGAGATAGCAGGATGGAAGGAGGAGGAGGGGGGGAAGGAGAGGGGGGGGGGTAGTGACAGACAAGCTAGCATAAGATATAGAGGCAAGAAACATGGTAGAGAGGATGGGGGTATAGGATTGCGTTAGACGGTTGAGGGTTTGGGGGTTGTGTGAGTGGGTTTGGGTGATTGTGTGTAGGGGGTTAGAAAGGGTGTTGAGGCAGAGTGTAGGGGGGGGGGGAAAGGGGGATGAGGTGTAGTGGGGGAGGAGGGTTTTGAAGGTCCTGTAAGAAAAGAAAGGGGAAATGAGTGCATTTGAGGGAGGGGGAATGATAGGCTGGAAGAGATATAATGAGAGTAGGCAACCTATCACCCTGAAATGAAAGTACTTATAGTGACGATATGGTGGAAAGTACCAATATATAGTGACGGTATGGTGAAAAGTACCAACATATAATGACGGTATGGTGAAAAGTACCAACATATAATGACGGTATGGTGAAAAGTACCAACATATAATGACGGTATGGTGAAAAGTACCAACATATAATGACGGTATGGTGAAAAGTACCAACATATAATGACGGTATGGTGAAAAGTACCAACATATAATGACGGTATGGTGAAAAGTACCAACATATAATGACGGTATGGTGAAAAGTACCAACATATAATGACGGTATGGTGAAAAGTACCAACATATAATGACGGTATGGTGAAAAGTACCAACATATAATGACGGTATGGTGAAAAGTACCAACATATAATGACGGTCCACCAGAACACCATCCTTTGAATATTAACTTCATAGTCCGGACAAAATACAACAAACGAAACTTAAATATTCCCAGGCCTAATGTAGCACAAATACGCACCACACCAGGCCTAAGATAGCGTGAATTAGGCCTAGGAGTGCTAGGAGAGATTAGGTTTTATAGTTATGTTGAGCTGAAACAAAAAAAAAAAAAATATCCCGGTCTGTCCAAGTTCAGTACTAGAAAAGTCGACTTTCAGGCGGACCATCACTACATATTGGGACTTTCCACCAAATGGTTACTATAAAGTACTACCATTTTAGGAGGATGGTCAGGGAGTAGGTAATGGGAGGGGGGTTATGGGAGGGGGTTATGGGAGGGGGTTATGGGAGGGGGTTATGGGAGGGGGTTATGGGAGGGGGTTATGGGAGGGGACGACGAGCCCGTAGTAAGAACATAAACGGGCCGCTCAGGGCTGTAAAAATCAATTAGGAAACTGACCAAATTGTAAATCTTAAGAGAAAGCGTCAACCTCTCCCCTACGCCCTCACCACACTGTATGTATATATGTATAATATATATATATATATATATATATATATATATATATATATGTCGTACCTAATAGCCAGAACGCACTTCTCAGCCTACTATTCAAGGCCCGATTTGCCTAATAAGCCAAGTTTTCATGAATTAATGTTTTTTCGTCTACCTAACCTACCTAACCTAACCTAACCTAGCTTTTTTTGGCTACCTAACCTAACCTTACCTATAAATATAGGTTAGGTTAGGTTAGGTAGGGTTGGTTAGGTTCGGTCATATATCTACGTTAATTTTAACTCCAATAAAAAAAAATTGACCTCATACATAGAGAAAAGGGTTGTTTTATCATTTCATAAGAAAAAAATTATAGTAAATATATTAATTCAGGAAAACTTGGCTTATTAGGCAAATCGGGCCTTGAATAGTAGGCTGAGAAGTGAGTTCTGGCTACTAGGTACGACATATATATATATATATATATATATATATATATATATATATATATATATATATATATATATAACTGAAAACTCACACCCCAGAAGTGACTCGAACCCATACTGCCAGGAGCACTCTGCTGGCGAACAGGCGTAGAGGGTGTGAGTTTTCAGTTGCATATAGTCCTGAGGACCTTTCAGGCTTGTTCGTATATATATATATACATAAATACATACATATACCCTGGGGTAGGTATATTTCAAGGCCTTGGGATTTCTCAAAGAAGTGGGTTCTAGGCTCTCTGACATCACTAGAGACTCAAGGGCTGCCAGTTTCTTTTTTCAGCGTCACAGTGTGGCGATCCAGAGGGGAAACGCCTGCCGTGTCCTCAGTTCCTGTTCGGAACCAAGGACGCAGCAGGCGTTCGTGCCCAAAGTAGGGGGAAAACCCTTACTTTGGGCACTTGAAGACTTGAACCGCCGACCCCCACGGACGTGAGGCAGAAGCTTTACCACTATTTTATGACATCCACAATACGGAAGATTTCAAATGGGCAACAAACCGCTGCCCAACTGAGATATTGTACTTTCCCCACCTGCTACTATAAGCACCTGGGAATCCACGCCCACGTCATATAAATTATCAACCACACTGTCGTGGGTATAAACATCTTATTCACTTGGGTCTCTCATCTTGGGTTTACTGTTTCCCCCCCAGATGATTCGGCCGTGGTTTAAGTCTCTAGTTACCAGGTCTCTAGTTACCTTGATTTCAGTCTGTTACTCATTCAGTCTGTTACTCTTTCAGGCTGTTACTCTTTCAGGCTGTTACTCTTTCAGTCTGTTACTCTTTCAGTCTGTTACTCTTTCAGACTGTTACTCTTTCAGGCTGTTACTCTTTCAGTCTGTTACTCTTTCAGTCTATTACTCTTCAAGGCTGTTACTCTTTCAGGCTGTTACTCTTTCAGGCTGTTACTCTTTCAGTCTGTTACTCTTTCAGTCTGTTACTCTTTCAGGCTGTTACTCTTTCAGGCTGTTACTCTTTCAGTCTGTCACTCTTTCAGTCTGTCACTCTTTCAGGATGTTACTCTTTCAGTCTGTTACTCTTTCAGGCTGTTACTCTTTCAGTCTGTTACTCTTTCAGTCTGTTACTCTTTCAGTCTGTTACCCTTTCAGTCTGTTACTCTTTCAGGCTGTCACTCTTTCAGTCTGTTACTCTTTAAGCCTGTTACTCTTTCAGGCTGTTACTCTTTCAGTCTGTTACTCTTTCAGGCTGTTACTCTTTCAGTCTGTTACTCTTTCAGGCTGTTACTCTTTCAGGCTGTTACTCTTTCAGACTGTTACTCTTTCAGGCTGTTACTCTTTCAGTCTGTCACTCTTTCAGGCTGTTACTCTTTCAGTCTGTTACTCTTTCAGGCTGTTACTCTTTCAGTCTGTTACTCTTTCAGTCTGTTACTCTTTCAGTCTGTTACCCTTTCAGTCTGTTACTCTTTCAGGCTGTCACTCTTTCAGTGTGTTACTCTTTAAGCCTGTTACTCTTTCAGGCTGTTACTCTTTCAGTCTGTCACTCTTTCAGGCTGTTACTCTTTCAGTCTGTTACTCTTTCAGGCTGTTACTCTTTCAGTCTGTTACTCTTTCAGTCTGTTACTCTTTCAGTCTGTTACCCTTTCAGTCTGTTACTCTTTCAGGCTGTTACTCTTTCAGGCTGTTACTCTTTCAGACTATGTCTGTTACTCATTGGAGGATATCCAAGCATACTCTGTTTGTAATGTCATATTCTTGTCTTCTGGGGTCCTCTGCAGGGTTGTAGATTGCAGCCACAACCACTTTCTCACTATTATATGATTCCCACAGTGTAGTTAATGTATTTGTTTGCCACCTACAAAGAAATCCCTTCAAGGATCCAGGTTGTCTTCACCGGCTGTGCCACACCTCCTCCTCCTCCTTCTCTCTGTAGTCCTTCGTTTCTCATTATTTGGTGTCCCCTTGGAAAAAATCACATTTGCTAATCGTACTAGTTAGTTTGGTCTCTACTAATGCTATTACATCAGGGGTCTGTTTACTTCGTCCTTTCTTTGAGTTCATCTAGTTTATTTGACAGGCCATCGGCATTGGTGTACCAAGTCTTCAGAGTATTGTTGTATTTCCCTCTGTTTCCCTCCAGCCTAGTAATGGGGGGAAATGTGGGAGGAAGTATGGATGGAGGTTGGATTTCTAGCTTGCTTGGCCTGCAGGAAGGATCTGAACGTGTTCTGTTTTCGTTTTCCGTTCCTTGTCAGGCCTGGGAGTCAATTCCTTCTACCTGGAGCTGTGCCTGCCTCGTTCACCATGTTAATAGTTGTGCGTTCTCATACTGCATTGTTACTATCGGGGTGTTGCTCTCGCGTGTCATGGGGGAGATTGAAAGGGTCTTGTATCACTCTCCTCTGGCTGGCTACACTGCCTACTCTCCTCCCTCTGTGCCTTCCCTCTCTACCCGGGCCCTTCTTTGTTACATCTTTGTTTTAATTTCCTTCTTTCTCCGGCAGTTTTCGAGGTAGACTCTTGCAAAATTCCGTCACTGTTTTGAGATGGCTTTTTCGGTTCGTCTTGATTCTTTGAGCTGCTTCATTCATAAGTATTAATGTGTGTGTGTGTGTGTGTGTGAGTGTGTGTGTGTGTGTGTGTGTGTGTGTGTGTGTGTGTGTGTGTGTGTGTGTGTGTGTGTGTGGAAATGGGGAGATTTTAAAATGCTAACCAAAACAAGTCACAAAAACGCTACCATCTACCAAGGCTCTAAAGTCCACAACAATGCAACGCTACACAAGCCACCATACGAGTCAATAAGGTTCATGCACCGCCTCAGGATTACTGAGACGAATCCCACCTAGCAGGCCAGCTAGCAGGCCAGCTAGCAGGCCAGCCAACAGGCCAGCTAGCAGGCCAGCTAGCAGGCTAACTAGCAGGCCAACTAGCAGGCCACCTAGGAGGCCAGCCAGAGCCTCAGCGCCCGCGCAAGAAAATCCCTTCCCACAACAAGACACAAAACACTCTCAAACACACACACACACACACAAATGTTAACATCTCGACAGTCTTGTTAAACACGCGTGAGAATATTAACTTTTTCTCTCCGCGCCGCGCCGGTTAAGACAATGCGGCCCACCATCGATAATTCGTCAGCTCCATTAAAAAAAGGAAGCCGCCATGTTCTCCCGGGGAAAGTCTGTCTTCAATTTCCCGCGCGTTATCTCTGGTTGGTCGTGACGTCATCAGGTCACGTGATGTTACGTCACCAGTGTTGCCACTTTGGCCTTCCTTCCTTACAAGGTTTAAATTCCATCTGCCTTTGATTTCAAATATTTCTGATATGTAAAAATGCAAAATAAATGCTTTTCTTATCAATTTAAGTCACTGAATTATAATTCAACATTTAATAACTAAATATTTGTAGAAATTAAATGATCAGGGCTATGGTAATCGCGTGACGTCACACCACATATTTTTTTTTGGTTTGTAAGCAGTCAAACCATTGACTAAATATCTACCGTCAACCACGTGGCTCTAGGCTTCGTAGTTAGGAAACTACCCGCCTCCAAACTAGGCATTTCGAGCTGTATTAGTGAACTAGCTATTGGTTGGGTAGTTTAATAACTAATGACTTTTACATTGACCCGGTGGAAGAGTTTATTGGACATTGGCACTCATCCCCTGAGTGCCTATGGCACCATAGTGACAGTGCCACTCTTCCTGTGAGTGCTCAAGTAACCATCAAGACATACGTAATACACACGCACGCGCGCGCACACACACAGGTAATGGTAAGGGGCGAAAAGTCGGACTGGCGAACAGTAACAAGTGGAGTACCTCAAGGATCGGTGCTGGGACCAATCCTCTTTCTAATTTACGTAAATGATATGTTTACAGGAGTGGAATCATACATGTCAATGTTTGCAGATGACGCAAAATTAATGAGAAGAGTTGTGACAGACGAGGATTGTAGGATCCTCCAAGAGGACTTAAACAGGCTGCAGAGATGGTCAGGGAAATGGCTACTGGAGTTTAACACCAGTAAATGTAAAGTTATGGAAATGGGATCAGGTGACAGGAGACCAAAGGGACAGTACACAATGAAGGGGAACAGCCTACCTGTAACGATTCGAGAAAGAGACCTGGGAGTGGATGTGACACCTAATCTAACTCCCGAGGCACATATAAATAGGATAACGACAGCAGCGTACTCTACACTGGCGAAAATTAGAACTTCATTCAGAAACCTAAATGAGGAAGCTTTTAGGGCGCTTTACACTGCCTACGTGAGACCCGTCTTAGAGTATGCCGCGCCATCATGGAGCCCCCACCTGAAGAAACACATAAAGAAACTGGAGAAGGTTCAGAGGTTTGCGACGAGGCTTGTCCCAGAGCTACGAGGGATGGGATATGAAGAGCGGCTGAAGGAACTGAACCTTACGACACTAGAGAAAAGAAGGGAGAGAGGAGATATGATAGGGACATATAAAATACTCAGGGGAATTGACAAAGTGGAAATAGATGAAATGTTCACACGTAATAATAACAGAACGAGGGGACATGGGTGGAAACTGGAAACTCAGATGAGTCACAGAGATGTTAGGAAGTTTTCTTTTAGCGTGAGAGTAGTAGAAAAATGGAATGCACTTGGGGAACAGGTTGTGGAAGCAAATACTATTCATACTTTTAAAACTAGGTATGATAGGGAAATGGGACAGGAGTCATTGCTGTAAACAACCGATAGCTAGAAAGGCGGGATCCAAGAGTCAATGCTCGATCCTGCAAGCACATATAGGTGAGTATAGGTGAGTACACACATACACACACACACACACACACACACACACACACACACACACACACACACACACACACCCACACACACACACACACACACACACACACACACACACACACACACCGCCCTTCCGGTAACTGGAGGTGTTACAATCACTGTGCACCAGGGGCCGACTACGGTCCGTCACTGTGAGTGTTGACCGGACTCATCACAGCCCCGTGATGTCCAGATCATCAGCGCCGTGTTTCGTCATCTTCACATTCATTAACCTTCACCACAGAACGCTCGGCGCCACAGAACGCTCCGCGCCACAGAACGCTCCGCGCCACAGAACGCTCGGCGCCACAGAACGCTCCGCGCCACAGAACGCTCCGCGCCACAGAAAGACCAATGACACCATCTATACTTTCTCTCGGTACTTTCTAGAGTGCCGTTGGAAGGTATAATCAAGGCCTATATATATTATTGACCACAATCAGTAAGTTTACCTTACTGTAAACTCAGTATACCTCGAAAGTTGACCAGTAAACTGTTTCTGAAGTCTAATAACCTCTCCGGGTGTTAATACACGCCTTATAAACCCATTAATAAAAACCAAAAACATCAATGAACCTCAACAAGACGAGTATCCTTTACCAAGTGGCGCATATGGCAACGTCGCCCACTCAGCTACGGCAATCCTGATAATAAATAGGGGAGAAAAAACATTAAAACACAAATCCGTTTTAAGTAGATTTTTTACGTTCGTGATCATTTGTTTCAGGAACTCCCCCTACGACAGTTATCGTTATCGTGCACGAGGGATACATGATATCCGGGGATATGGTGCTAAGATATCGTCTTTAACAGGTTCGTTATCATACTGAAAACGCTAGGGGAAGATGGCGCTTTGTGATACAAAAGTTTATTTTATGTACCTTGTTTACAAGTGTTCGAGTGGCGTATTGAGAGAGAGGGAGAGAGAGGGAGAGAGAGGGAGAGAGAGGGAGAGAGAGAGGGAGAGAGAGAGAGAGAGAGAGAGAGAGAGAGAGAGAGAGAGAGAGAGAGAGAGAGAGAGAGAGAGAGAGAGAGAGAGAGAGAGAGAGAGAGAGAGAGAGGGAGAGAGGGAGAGGGAGAGAGGGAGAGGGAGAGAGAGAGAGAGAGAGAGAGAGAGAGAGAGAGAGAGAGAGAGAGAGAGAGAGAGAGAGAGAGAGAGAGAGAGAGAGAGGGAGAGAGGGAGAGGGAGAGAGGGAGAGAGAGAGAGAGAGAGAGAGAGAGAGAGAGAGAGAGAGAGAGAGAGAGAGAGAGAGAGAGAGAGAGAGAGAGAGAGAGAGAGCGAGAGAGAGCGTGACAACCCTATGAGTGAAGCATTACCGGAATACATTGGGGGGGGGGGGGGCCAGAATTAACCTAATTTTATGTGCGTGTCCACTTGGTGAGCGAGGGAGGGAGGGGGTCATCACCCCATCTCCCCCCTCCTCGATGGTAGGGTCAGGGGGGTCATATCCCCCCTACGGAGATCAAAGACTGACTCCATCTAGGTCTCTCGTCTCCCTCATTATCCTCCTCCTCCTCTCCTTCATTTCCTCCTCCTTCCCCCCTTTCTTCATCAAATATGGAGGTTCCAACGAATTATAACAGGGAAAGGACAACGGAAATCTCAAGGGTACATAGTAAACGGGACGTCCAACAGGTCCAACAGGGAGACCCAATAGGGAGACCCAACAGGGGAGGCCCCCAACGACGAAGGGCCAACAGGGAGAAAAGGGCCAACAGAAAAGGCACACGAGGGGACGAAGAAGCAAAGGGTCTATGAGATAAGGGGCCATTAAAAAGGGGTCTAAGGGAAAGGGCCAACAGAAGGTTCAACAGGGGAAGTGTCCAACAGAGACGTTACTGAACGGGCCTAAAAGCACAAATCCGGATCAGGCAGACTAACAGGACAGGAGGAACAAAAACAACAGGAAAGGGTCAACAGGGGGATTACACGTAACGGCATCAGATCCAACAGGGCTCCGTTCAACAGGACGGGATATACTGGGCCAGTTTTAATGACCACATTCAGGCCTTATAAGGCAGGAGGAGGCAGGTCTAGAATGATTAAACTTAATAGAACAGGACCAAAGGAAGAATGAATGAAGTCAGGTCCAATTAACAGAGCAGGATCAACAGGGAAGATCTAACAGGGCAAGACCAACAGGGCAGATCCAACAGATCAGGTCCAAGAGAGCAGGATCAACAGGGGCAGATCCAATAGATCAGGTCCAAGAGAGCAGGATCAACAGGGGCAGATCCAACAGATCAGGTCCAAGAGAGCAGGATCAACAGGGCAGATCCAACAGATCAGGTCCAAGAGAGCAGGATCAACAGGGGCAGATCCAACAGATCAGGTCCAAGAGAACAGGATCAACAGGGGCAGATCCAACAGGGGCAACTACGAAAGAACAGAGAACTAGAAAGCTCCAACAGGGTATAGGGTCCAACAGGGTATAGGGTCCAACAGGACAGAACGAACAGGGCCAGATCTAACAGGGGGGAGGGGTCAAGTCCAACAGAAGAACCCCAACAGAGCATCGTGCAGGCTTAATTTCACGAGAGTCCGCCCTGGTGGTCACTGTCCACTGATCACTGCCTCATGACCTGGGCCCCGAGCAGACGAGCTATGGCCCTCTGTGACCTGCCCTGACCTGTGACCTGCGCTGACCTGCGCTGACCTGTGGCCGGTAAGGCTGAGTGCATCTCCGCAGCAGTCTATACGTATCAATAATCAGTAACACTCGCCCTAACGCCCACGACGGTGGGGGCGCAGCGGTCCCTCACGCCCACGACGGTGGGGGCGCAGCGGCCCTTCACGCCCACGACGGTGGGGGCGCAGCGGTCCCTCACGCCCACGACGGTGGGGGCGCAGCGGTCCCTAACGCCCACGACGGTGGGGGCGCAGCGGTCCCTCACGCCCACGACGATGGGGGCGCAGCGGTCCCTCACGCCCACGACGGTGGGGGCGCCGAGGTCACGGGCAGGCAATAAAAGAAAAATTTACAGCAGGTGGGACTGGCGGGCGCGGAGCGGGGGTCCGGGGCAGCAGGGGGCAGCTACCCCCTGAACCTGCTCGCTGCCGGCACAAGCGAAGGTAAAGGGGCACACACACACACACACACACACACACACACACACACACACACACACACACACACACACACACCCACACACACACACACACACACACACACACACACACACCCACACACACACACACACCCACACACACACACACACACACACACACACACACACACACACAAAAGACATTACAAATCTATAGATAGAATAGAACAGAAGAGAGACACAACTATAGAAGAAATGGGTGACCACAGAAGAGGAGAATCCATCCCTTTGCAACGCTCTTCATCTCTATAGACCAAAGGAGGTAGGCAGGAGCCCCTGAACTAGTGACTAAAGTCAGTTACACGCCCCCTTGCAAGGTCCATACGACGGGAGACGGCTCGTGGAGCATCTACCTGCAGTGAGTGAGGGGATACCTACTTGATAGGAAACAAAAAGTGAACTGTGAAAGAGAAGAAATGTGAGTGACCAACCGTCAAATTTGTGGAGCCACAGGGCTCGTTTCTGGGTCCCGTCCTGCTTCTGATGTATGCAAATGACCTGAGATAGAGAGAGAAAGTATACTAATTTATATCCTTGTTTGCGGACGATGCAAAGCTGATAACAAGAGTTAGAGAACAAGGATGACTGCGAGAGCCTACAAGAAGGTCTGGATGCGTTGCAGAATTAATTAGACAGGTGGTTTCTAGACTTCAACCTGAACAAATGCAAATCGATGAGGATAAAGAACTCCCTACTGACAATACAGGTTAAAAGGAAGACAACCTCGCAACAGAGAAATATATATCTGTAAGTATATAATATTATATAATATAATATAATATAATATATTATATATTATATATAATAATAATATATTATATATATATAATATAATATAATATAATATAATAGTAAGTATATAGTAAGTATAATATATATCTGTAAGTATATAACTTTTATTCTGTCGTCTGAGGAACACATTAACAAAATAATGCGTCCGGGAACCTGCTCCCGGACGCAGGTTCGAATCCTCGTCACGGCCCTTGTGGATTTGTTCATTTGTACATTAACAACATAATTTATGCAGTATTCCCTCAATAAGCAAATACCCGAGTAGCCTTAAGGAAGACTTCCGAAACTCATATCCAACCTACGTAACACCAGCCCTTTAATATGCATCCACTGCTTGGAATCCTAACCCAAGAAAAGTCCGTAAGTATACGACAGAACAGCTTCTGTTCTTCATACGGCAGAACAGAACATGTTCCCAGAACAGCGGGCATTAAGATACAGCGAACGGTCCAGCGAGAGGCCTCATCGTGACCACACTGGAGGGAACAAGAGGCAGCGGAGACATGATAACGACGTACTTGATGTATAGACATACTAAGATGACTGTAACTATTCGTTGAAGTTATTGAATCTAACAGAGATAAACTGATCTAGTCAGTTCAACCAGAATTGGTGTGGAAGCATGAGCATAGCCTCGCAGCATGAGCACAGCCTCGCAGCATGAACACAGCCTCGCAGCATGAACACAGCCTCGCAGCATGAGCACAGCCTCGCAGCATGAGCACAGCCTCGCAGCATGAACACAGCCTCGCAGCATGAACACAGCCTCGCAGCATGAGCACAGCCTCGCAGCATGAGCACAGCCTCGCAGCATGAACACAGCCTCGCAGCATGAGCACAGCCTCGCAGCATGAGGAGGGGCTCCAGGGAACTACAGAAGGGGCCCTGGTATATATATTGCGCCTGAAAAACACAGCCTCACAAACCCATTACCAATAGTGCTACCAGAATTTCTGACCACTTATACTGCCTCCGTTTCGCACTGAGGAGCGACTCCGGAGCAGCACCCAGAGGGACCAAGAACCCCACAACTGTACCCCCTCTCAGGCGCCAGAGAAGAGGGGCGCCGCCCTGGCGACGTACCCGAAGCAGAAGGCGGGAACGAGACCTCGGCTACGATAGCGTGTGACCAAGGCCACAGGGATTAGGATACGGATCAAGATATAGGCTGTCCTCTCCTGGTGTGTCCATTAATCACAAGCTTATGAAGAGGTGCAGTTTCTCAGCCCCGGGAAGCCATCTTGTGATCTGGCGAGGTTGTGCTTGGTGTGACAAGAGGAGCTGGGGACGATGCCTTCCACTCTCTCTATCTCATATAATCTATAAATTACTCTTGGAGTTAGACTCCCACACTTCTTTCACAGTAATTGCTGTTGGGTACGTGCCCAACACAGGAGGGGGTCAGGGTATACTTATGGAAACGAGTGCCACGTGAGAGAGTGCCAAAACGAGTCACAAGTCGAATTTTGCTATTCCTATTCTTGCCGACAAGTAGGTCGGTGCCGCTGGTGATCCCAGCGCCTCCACGGGTCGACTTGTCCACAACCCTTCCTCTCTCCACCTTCCCTGATACACACCCCCTACCTCCAGAGAGAGAGAGAGAGAGAGAGAGAGAGAGAGAGAGAGAGAGAGAGATTGAACAAATCCACAAGGGCCGTGACGAGGATTCGAACCTACGTTCGAGATCATCCCAGACGCTGCCTTAATCGACTGAGCTACGACATGGTCAAAGGAAAGATATTGCTTCGGTCAATAGAGAGAGAGAGAGAGAGAGAGAGAGAGAGAGAGAGAGAGAGAGAGAGAGAGAGAGAGAGAGAGAGAGAGAGAGAGAGAGAGAGAGAGAGAGAGAGAAAGGGAACATATTACCAGACAAACTGAAGGGTGACACAAACAGGAATGTACGCTTCGGTGAGTGATGAAATGGTAATTAGTGAATTCGCAACAAGGCCGCTGGTTAGGAAATTCCGTCGACATTAGCGAGCGGAAGAATCTATTATTGATAATGAGGGCAGAGAGAGAGAGAGAGAGAGAGAGAGAGAGAGAGAGAGAGAGAGAGAGAGAGAGAGAGAGAGAGAGAGAGAGAGAGAGAGAGAGAGAGAGAGAGAGAGTTATACACTTGCATTCTCCTAGCCACAGTGGTGTCCACCGCCATAAACCGTGCCAGGTAAGTCCACTACGGGCTCACCATAGCCCGTGCTACTTGCAACTTTTTGTTCCAAGTAGAGAATCTTAAACAGCAACAACAACAACAGCATGTCAACCCATACAAGCGGTGTCATCATGGCGGGGAAGAGACCCGCTCCTCAACACCGACCCTCCACATCTCATTATTGTATTGGAAATATTCCTAGACGACACCATATATTTCCTTCACCTTCTTGACAGGCTCTTGGCGTGTGGCGAGGCCCGGGGCGGCGACGGAGCGGCGACGGGGCGGCGACGGGGCGGCGACGGGGCGGCGACGGGGCGGCGACGGGGCGGCGACGGGGCGGCGACGCGGCGGCGACGGGGCGGCGACGGGGCGGCGACGGGGCGGCGACGGGGCGGCGACGGGGCGGCGACGGGGCGGCGACGGGGCGGCGACGGGGCGGCGACGGGGCGGCGACGGGGCGGCGACGGGGCGGCGACGCGGCGGCGACGGGGCGGCGACGGGGCGGCGACGGGGCGGCGACGGGGAGCAACCCGTCCTCTTAAAAATAACGTCACTTTTCGCTCGTATGTGCGCTATGGCCAAGTTTGGACGTAATTTGAAATGAAATCGACTCTCAAAAATACAGTCGACCTCTTCAATTTCTTCACGTTCTCCTTGAGTGCGTCATTCCAGTCATTCCAGTATTGCTGAGGACTTTCATGAACTCTTAACAGCTTTTGACTTAAAAAATAAAAGCGTTATATAACCTTTTTCTGGTCATATATCCGGGTCTTCACTATCTTTCCCACGATCATTGGGGACGATCGAGGGAAGGAACAGGGATTGATTACTGTTCCTTTAACTCGATGCTGCTATCCCAGCTGCTTGTCCTGTCCCTTTATTCCAGCTGCTTGTCCTGTCCCTTTATTCCTTTTAACTGTGGTATAGTCATACTAGTGAGCTGCTTTAACTCGTTTACTTCTTGTAGGTTAGGCGTCCAGTACGCATATTGAACGCGTCCAGTACGCGTATTGAACGCGTTCAGTACGCGTATTGAACGCGTCCAGTACGCGTATTGAACGCGTCCAGTACGCGTATTGAACGCGTTCAGTACGCTTCGTAATACAATATTCTCATTACAAAAACTATTCCAACGGATGTATTTTCCTTTCTACACATCCCACTTCCTGCTTTTAATTAATTTTCTTTATCCTACCCCTTCTTCATTTTCTTTCTTCCCCCTTCTTCTTCCCATAGCTTGTGCCTTTCAGTCCCCTTTCCCCTCTCTCAGTGACTTCTCTTTTAACATCTTTAATCCTTGAATCTCGTACCTCCCCTCTCAGATTTTTCCCTCTCAAGCAGTTACCTCCTGAGAGCCAAGTGGTTGACTAGGCCTAACCTGACTGCGATCACCGCACCAAACGCCTCTCTCACAGACCTCATTTAACCTCACTAAATTTCACGTTATATTTCGCGAGCAAAAATATATAACATCGATGGGTCATTACTGTTTTAATTAGTGTTTAACATAATTAACCGCTCGTACCGTGTCGTACCGTAAAGAACGGGATGTACCGTGCCGTATTGAGCCGTACCGGATGGTACGTTCTTCCCTCTCGCGGAGAACTGTATCGTACCGAACTATACCGCTCTGTAAGGGGGGTTTCACCGTGACGAAACGTACTCTTAAAGTACCATACTGTACCATAACCCAGCATGGTGTCTTTCCTTAAACCCCCTTCCCCTCAATTTCTTCCCTTTCAACCCCTTCTCTTCAACCCCTTCCCTTCAATTCCCTTCCCTTCAATCTCTTCCTCTCTACTCCTCTCTTAACATCTCAACCTTCTTGACATTTAACTTCTATCTCCTTCAACCCTTCAACTTTCAACCGGGTGGAGATGGATAGCTGGTGGGCACTTGACAGGTGGGGC
This sequence comes from Procambarus clarkii, assembly GCF_040958095.1. Taxonomy (NCBI): domain Eukaryota; kingdom Metazoa; phylum Arthropoda; class Malacostraca; order Decapoda; family Cambaridae; genus Procambarus; species Procambarus clarkii. The sequence continues at coordinate 16,958,135 of NC_091205.1, forward strand.
GTGGGTGGGTGGGTGGGTGGGTGCGTGGGTGGAATGTGGGCGTGGGTGGGTGGGTGTCTGGGGTCACCAGTCTAATAGATGGGACCACCTCTCTAACCACCTTGTTTATTGGTTGTTAATTATTGTATGGTGTTACACCTCTGGCAGTGGTCGTCATGTTCGGGTCCCACCCTTGACCCACCACACGCCTGGCCCCTTCCCTGGCTCTGGCCCACCCTAGGTCCACCTTTTTCCTTCCCTATGACACCCTACTTCGAGGACAAGGAAACCTCACAATTCCTAGATAAAATGTATACCAGAAAACCCCTCACCCCCCCCACCCATCAAAACACATCATACAACCTCAATACATTACATACAGCAAGGAAAAGCAAAAAGGATGCATATGTATACGAGTATGTATGTATGTATGTATATCAGTACGCCAAGATATGGAGCCACATCTGTCGGAATACAGGTGTCGAACCTTACACTCTCCACCTTCATAGGAGAAGAAAGCATTCCTCCACCAGCCTCCACAGCATATCCCACCAGCTCCCACAGCACCCCACAGCATCCTCAGCATCCCAATAGCTCCCACAGCACCCCCCCACCAACCCCCCCACCCCCACAGCCCCCACCTCATCCCTCATCCACAAGTTATAGTTCAGATGACCTGATAAGACCCGTCGCTGGATCTATCCCCGACCCCCCGCCCGGCTCCCACACCCTGCCCCTCCACCCTCACACCCTCCTCCCCCACCCTCACCCTCATCCTCCACCCACACCCTCCACCCTGGTCCTCCACCCTCGGCCTCCACCCCTCACTCTCCTCAGTATTTGACGAGACAATTTGCCTGTCAGAAATCATTTGAGACGAACTGAGATTTCCGGAATGGAATCCGGTTGAGCGAGAAGAATATCGGATAACTCTTAGCTGTTCGGTTTCTTCATCCGGACGAACGGCCGGTATGAAGTACATACTATATCGAGGTTATCTCGAGATGATTTCGGGGCTTAGCGTCCCTGCGGCCCAGTCCTCGACCAGGCCTCATTTTTGTTGCACACACCCCTAGGAAGCAGCCCGTAGCAGCTGTCTAACTCCCAGGTACCTATTTACTGCTGGGTGAACAGGCGCATCAGGGGTGAAAGAAACTCTCCTCACTTGGCCTCCATCAAGGGATCGAACCCGGAACCTTGGGACTACGAATCCCGAGCGCTGTCCACTCAGCCGTCATGCCCCTCAACGCACAGGGATGTGTGTGCGTTGGGTATCTAATTCTTCTCAGCCCCCGTTAATGTGACTTACTGTTTGCTTATACTAACGGGATTCGCCGGTACGTTACTACCGTCCGGGATCTAAGTAACGCGCTGTCACATATATGCGCCTGCATGCACGCACACGCACGCACTCAAGCATATTGATATCCACCCCCGTGGCTCCTCGGGGTACTTCTAATTGCCAGGAACGTAACTTGTGGGCCCCGAGCCCGACACTGTTTTGATTTATAGTGAGTCTTATCTCACGTCGGGGTCCAGCCGGGGTCCAGCCGGGGTCCAGCCGGGGTCCAGCCGGGGTCCAGCCGGGGTCCAGCCGGAGTCCAGCCGGGGTCCAGCCGGGTTCTAGCCGGGTTCCAACCGAGTTCCAGCCGGGGTCCAGCCGGGTTCCAGCCGGGTTCCAGCCGGCGAGTTGACGATCCAGGCAGTTCGACGCTGCACCTCCGTGTCTCCCTGATCCCTGGACTAGCGCGGGTGTGTGTGTCTCTCCTTCCCGCCAAACTCTCACTCACGCGCGTGCCACACACGCGCGCACTCACTAATTGCGTCAACTGACGTGTGTAAACCTACAGGGAAGGGAATGCTCTCTCTGGGGCTCACCGGGTTTCCTTATAGTTTGCAAATGGAGGATTTACTTTTAGAGGTAAATCGTACTTCGGAATACAACATTCAAAAGTACTTGCTCGGTCTCCGTCTTCCTCCTGTTGATGTGGCGGACATTCCCCCTTTGGCGAAATCGCGTCGAAATGTATTTTGTATAACTACAGGCTGTATGAGTTAGTGTTTCCTCTTTAGGTCCGGTTTATGAGGTTCAAAACACACACATAGGGACGTTAGAAAGCCACAGGAACGTTAGAAAGAACTTTTTCAGTGTCAGAGTAGTTAACAGGTGGAACGCATTAGGCAGTGATGTGGTGGAAGCTGACTCCATACACAGTCTCAAGTGTAGACATGATAGAGCCCAATAGGCTCAGGAACCTGTACACCAGTTGATTAACGGTCGAGAGACGGGACCAGAGAACCAGAGTCCAATCCCCGCAAACACAACTAGGCAAGTACACACACGATGCAACATTCAGGTCGCCATTATCACTATGCAAATCAAAGCAATGTATTCAAGCCAATCAAGGGGGATCGTTGCAACCCCTCTCCATTCGTCATATGGTTCGGGTCAACACTAGGAGATGGTTGGGTTAACTCCCCGCCGGAGACGCCGCCTCTCCTAAGGAAAAGATAAGAATCTGTTTGTCTAGGCCGCCCCCCTTAAACTCATCAGGAAATCATCTTACGTGACGTGTAGATTTATTTCCGTCATTATTTTAGTCCTTTAGTTGAGCAGATTGTCCATTTGGATATATGGGATTATAGAGTGTGCTTTAATTATATGATTTACGATGTATATAACTCGAGGAGTATGATATAAATTATCTGATTATATAAGCAATATTAATTAAATGTTCTGGGGAGACTGAATGTGTTTGTGTGTGTGTGTGTGTGTGTGTGTGTGTGTGTGTGTGTGTGTGTGTGTGTGTGTGTGTGTGTGTGTGTGTGTGTGTGTGTGCTAACCACAAGGCAAGAGGCAAAACGAAATCAGAGTTCCTTATTTGTATTAATACATTATCAAGGAGCATACTGTATTAATACAATATCAAGGAGCATACTGTATTAATACAATATCAAGGAGCATACTGTATTAATACATTATCAAGGAGCATACTGTATTAATACATTATCAAGGAGCATACTGTATAAATACGAAACACAAAGTGAACAAGGAGAAGGATCGACTGAAGCTCCGAGTGAGTGAGCTCAACGCAGTGTAGCAAGTGATCCACATCAACAAACACGTGTATTGACCAAGAGTGCA
>NC_091205.1:16966258-17054832 GCF_040958095.1 Procambarus clarkii
GGGAGAGGAAATTCTTCAGGAGTCAGAGAAGGAAAAAGACTTGGGGGTTGATATCACGCCAGACCTGTCTCCTGCAGCACATATCAAGCGGATAACATCAGCGGCATATGCCAGGCTGGCCAACATACGAACGGCATTCAGAAACTTGTGTAAAGAATCATTCAGAACTTTGTATACCACATATGTCAGGCCAATCCTGGAGTATGCAGCCCCAGCATGGAGTCCATATCTAGTCAAGGATAAGACTAAACTGGAAAAGGTTCAAAGGTTTGCCACCAGATTAGTACCCGAGCTGAGAGGTATGAGCTACGAGGAGAGACTACGGGAATTAAACCTCACTTCGCTGGAAGACAGAAGAGTTAGGGGGGACATGATCACCACATTCAAGATTCTGAAGGGGATTGATAGGGTAGATAAAGACAGTCTATTTAACACAAGGGGAACACGCACAAGGGGACACAGGTGGAAACTGAGTGCCCAAATGAGCCACAGAGATATTAGAAAGAACTTTTTTAGTGTCAGAGTGGTTGACAAATGGAATGCATTAGGGGGTGATGTGGTGGAGGCTCACTCCATACACAGTTTCAAGTGTAGATATGACAGAGCCCGATAGGCTCAGGAATCTGTACACCTGTTGATTGACGGTTGAGAGGCGGGACCAAAGAGCCAGAGCTCAACCCCCGCAAACACAACTAGGTGAGTACACACACACACATACAGACACACACACACACACACATACACACACACACATACACACACACACACACACACACACACACACACACACACACAAACACACGCTTACATATATACACACACAAACAATCATACAACTATACATACAGACGCGAAAAATGAGCACAAACAAAACTCAGGTGTATTGGACAGGTGTAATAGGGGGGCAGGAGGTCCCCCCCCCCTCCCCAGACAGGAAAGGAAAGGAAATATCAGGAGAAAACACCAAGCCATTACGACTATATAGCACTTGGATGGGGTCAGGATAAGAATTTGGGATGGGAAAGGAATGGTGCCCAAACCACTTGGACGGTCGGGGGATTGAACGCCGACCTGCATGAAGCGAGACCGTCGCTGTACCACGGGACGGATATTGCTCGTTCGAGGAACAGTGGAACAGTTTAGAGTGCCTGTCACGCCGCTTTCTGTTCCTTGGGATGGAGGGGGGGGGGGGGCTGGGGCCATGTACTAACAGCAAAACAGCGTTATCTTGCTGTTATTAAGATGCTGATTCATATAACTTGTGCTGCTGGGATATCGTAACGACCAAGCGAGGATGTATGATAGCGATGCTGTATGAGAGCGAGGCTGTATGATAGCGAGGCTGTATGATAGCGATGCTGTATGATAGCTAGGCTGTATGATAGCGATGCTGTATGATAGCGAGGCTGTATGATAGCGATGCTGTATGATAGCGAGGCTGTATGATAGCGATGCTGTATGATAGCGAGGCTGTATGATAGCGAGGCTGTATGATGGCGATGCTGTATGATGGCGATGCTGTATGATAGCGAGGCTGTATGATAGCGATGCTGTATGATGGCGAGGCTGTATGATAGCGAGGCTCTATGATAGCGAGGCTGTATGATAGCGAGGCTGTATGATAGCGAGGCTGTATGATAGCGAGGCTGTATGATAGGGATGCTGTATGATAGCGAGGCTGTATGATAGCGATGCTGTATGATAGCGAGGCTGTATGATAGCGTTGCTGTATGATAGCGAGGCTGTATGATAGCGATGCTGTATGATAGCGAGGCTGTATGATAGCGAGGCTGTATGATAGCGATGCTGTATGATAGCGATGCTGTATGATAGCGAGGCTGTATGATAGCGATGCTATATGATAGCGAGGCTGTATGATAGCGAGGCTGTATGATAGCGAGGCTGTATGATAGCGAGGCTGTATGATAGCGATGCTATATGATAGCGAGGCTGTATGATAGCGAGGCTGTATGATAGCGAGGCTGTATGATAGCGAGGCTGTATGATAGCGAGGCTGTATGATAGCGAGGCTGTATGATAGCGATGCTGTATGATAGCGAGGCTGTATGATAGCGAGGCTGTATGATAGCGAGGCTGTATGATAGCGAGGCTGTAATACTGTGACATATATTATTCATCAAAGAAGACAGTTCGAGTCGAAGCTATTGCCATTAAAAAGGACATTTCAATTTTACAATGGCTTCGACTACTGTCCTTGCACTTGGGCTGGACGGTAGAGCGACGGTCTCGCTTCATGCAGGTCGGCGTTCAATCCCCCGACCGTCCAAGGGGTTGGGACACCATTCCTTCCCACCCCGTCCCATCCTAAGTCCTTATCCTGATCCCTTCCCAGCGCAATATAGTCGTAATGGCTTGGCGCTTTCCCTTGATAATTGTCGTTGCAAAGGCTACTGTCGATGCAAAGGCTACTGTCGATGCAAAGGCTACTGTCGATGCAAAGGCTACTGTCGATGCAAAGGCTACTGTCGATGCAAAGGCTACTGTCGATGCAAAGGCTACTGTCGATGCAAAGGCTGCTGTCGATGCAAAGGCAACTGTCGATGCAAAGGCAACTGTCGATGCAAAGGCTACTGTCGATGCAAAGGCTACTGTCGATGCAAAGGCAACTGTCGATGCAAAGGCAACTGTCGATGCAAAGGCTACTGTCGATGCAGAGGCTACTGTCGATGCAAAGGCTACTGTCGATGCAAAGGCTACTGTCGATGCAAAGGCAACTGTCGATGCAAAGGCAACTGTCGATGCAAAGGCTACTGTCGATGCAAAGGCTACTGTCGATGCAAAGGCTACTGTCGATGCAAAGGCTACTGTCGATGCAAAGGCTACTGTCGATGCAAAGGCAACTGTCGATGCAAAGGCTACTGTCGATGCAAAGGCTACTGTCGATGCAAAGGCAACTGTCGATGCAAAGGCTACTGTCGATGCAAAGGCTACTGTCGATGCAAAGGCTACTGTCGATGCAAAGGCAACAGCAAGCCGGTAACTGTTGCAACAATCCTTAGTAGATCAATCCCAGGGATCGACATGGGCGCTCAGACGTCAATAATATACCATCTACGTCGACCATTCGCTATCTTCTCCTCCAGGGGTGACGATAGCGTGAGGGGTGGGGGTGGTGGAGGGAGGGGTCGTAGCCAGCGCCTCCACGCGGCGGCCAAGCGAATCAGGTGATGAAGCGAGCAAGATAGCCGACTAGATAACAATTACCCGAAGGTGCCCTGGCTGACACTTGACCGTCGCTGCGTCATTCTTCGCCCGCGCCTCTTCGAAGTAATTATATCGACTTCGAAGTCCTCTTCGAGGTCGTCTCGCTGCCCCACCTAGAGCGTGAACCTGTCTCTCCCCCCTCCCCCCCTCTCTCTCCCCCAGGAGAGAGAGGGGGGGAGGGGGAGCGAATCTTTTGAACCTCACTAGAGGTTCGAAACGTCGTCTTCATTGACTTGAAACCTTCCTCGTAACTTAGAGTATACTACATCTGGCTATCTTCATCTTGATATCTTCTGTATTTACACAATCATATATAAAGCCTTGTGCACTTGAGATATCTTCATCTTGATATCTTCTGCATTTACACAATCATATATAAAGCCTTGTGCACTTGAGATATCTTCATCTTGATATCTTCTGTATTTACACAATCATATATAAAGCCTTGTGCACTTGAGATATCTTCATCTTGATATCTTCTGTATTTACACAATCATATACAAAACTTTTGTACATTTGAGATATAATTAAACTGCAGCTCCTTATAAACGTAGCTTCAAAACGATTATCTATATCTATTACATGGGATATCTTCATTGCATTGAACTTTGCAGGGTGATTGGTGGGTGTTGGAGGACTGTCATAGGCGGGTCAGGCTATGCCCTATTGCCTATTTTTTAAGGGATTTAGCCCCATTGACCCCGGGCATCGCCGGGTATCCTATATAGTGATATATTGATCTATATATTTAATTTAATATAAATAGAAACTTTTTACATTAAAACCGATTTATCGATAGATTTTTAACGTATATATAAATTGACATAACTAATTCGATAACTAATTAGATGAACGTAAGTCAAAAGTAAAGAAACTATTTCAATTAATAAAATTGTTAATTTTATAATAAACCAATTATCAGAGAGAAGAGTTTCCAGGGGGGCTTCCCCAGCCCTTCTCCAGGGGGCTTCCCCAGCCCTTCTCCAGGGGGCTTCCTCAGACCCCCATCCAGGTAGCTTCCTCAGCCCCCTCTCCAGGGGGGCTTCCTCAGCCCCACCCTACAGGGGGCTTCCTCTGCCCCCTCCAGGGGGCTTCCTCAGCCCCCCTCTCCAGGGGGGGCTTCCTCAGCCCCCCTCCAGGTGGCTTCCTCAGCCCCCCCTCCAGGTGGCTTCCTCAGCCCTCCTTCCAGGTGGCTTCCTCAGCCCCCTTCCAGGTGGCTTCCTCAGCCCCCCTTCCAGGTGGCTTCCTCAGCCCCCCTTCCAGGTGGCTTCATCAGCCCCCCCTCCAGGTGGCTTCCTCAGCCCCCCCTCCAGGTGGCTTCCTCAGCCCCCCCTCCAGGTGGCTTCCTCAGCCCCCCTTCCAGGTGGCTTCCTCAGCCCCCCCCCTTCCAGGTGGCTTCCTCAGCCCCCCTTCCAGGTGGCTTCCTCAGCCCCCCCTCCAGGTGGCTTCCTCAGCCCCCCCCCCTCCAGGTGGCTTCCTCAGCCTCCCCCCCTCCAGGTGGCTTCCTCAGCCTCCCCCCCCCTCCAGGGGGCTTCCTCTACCCCCCCCCTCCTCACTGGAAAGACCGTATATAGGTCTCCATCGAACACAATCTCAGCTGATAGTCCCCCCCTTTCTCCCCCCCCCTCCCCCCCCCTGCTGTTAGCGAGAAGGGCCATTTAAGTGTTCTCCAGACTAGTGTAGCCTCGTTAAACCCATCCCCGAGCCATTAACGACACAATGCTGAACATATTGTACCATCTGCCGGTATTTACAAGGGCCGTCTGATGCAACTCTCTCTCTTTCTCTCTCTCTCATTGCGCCTTTCATCCGGATTCTTATAATGCCTCTTTTTCTTTAATTTCTTCTCTTCGGTTCTTGGGTATTTTTTCCCCAGTGTGTAAGTCCGGACTTTTGGGTTTCAGTGCTACTGAAGGACTGCGCTGAAGGTCTGTTAAAGCTTGATTTCCAAGCTGTTTCGTGTTGCATGGTTTAGCGTGATTTCTAAGTCAATTTACTCCTCTTGCCCTTGTCTTAACCGCACTCGTCACTCACAGGTCCTCTCTCTCTCTCTCTCTCTCTCTCTCTCTGTCCCGTCGCGCGAGGAACACTCACAATGCTCGCTCCTCACAGCACACCACACCACCACCACGCCACCTCACAGCACACCGCACCCACCACCACGCCACCTCACACCACACCGCACCCACCACCACGCCACCTCACAGCACACCGCACCCACCACCACGCCACCTCACAGCACACCACACCACCTCACCCGCGCGCCTCACATACCAAACGTGTAACTTATGAAGGCTTCGGCCACTATAAATGTTTGGAACAACGTTTGTAAAATCCGCGAAAGTTACCAGACTCCAGTTACACCACGGCGCTCTCTCCCCTCATGGCCCTAAGTATATATATATATATATATATATATATATATATATATATATATATATATATATATATATATATATATAACTGAAAACTCACACCCCAGAAGTGACTCGAACCCATACTCCCAGAAGCAACGCAACTGGTATGTACAAGACGCCTTAATCCACTTGACCATCACGACCGGACAAAATGAGGTGATAGCCGAGGCTATTTGAACCACCCCACCGCCGGCACTCGGATAGTAATCTTGGGCATAGCATTTTACCAAATCACCTCATTCTTTGGGGCACACGTGAGGAACACAAATGCGTTGCATATTGTCCTGGGGACCATTCAGGCTTGTTCGCATATATATATATATATATATATATATATATATATATATATATATATATATATATATATATATATCTGGAAGGGAAGTCTGCGCTGTGGAAGAGACCGAATGTTCCGTGGAAGAGATAATGTTCACCGGGAGAGGTGAAGGGGTGACTGTACCATTGGGAGGTGATGCTCTGTACCCCGGGAAGGTGACTGTGCCCCGGGAAGGTGACTGTACCCCGGGAAGGTGACTGTGCCCCGGGAAGGTGACTGTACCCCAGAAAGGTGACTGTACCCCGGGAAGGTGACTGTACCCCGGGAAGGTGACTGTACCCCGGGAAGGTGACTGTACCCCGGGAAGGTGACTGTACCCCGGGAAGGTGACTGTACCCCGGGAAGGTGACTGTACCCCGGGAAGGTGACTGTACCCCGGGAAGGTGACTGTACCCCGGGAAGGTGACTGTACCGCGGGAAGGTGACTGTACCCCGGGAAGGTGACTGTACCCCGGGAAGGTGACTGTACCCCGGGAAGGTGACTGTGCCCCGGGAAGGTGACTGTACCCCAGAAAGGTGACTGTACCCCGGGAAGGTGACTGTACCCCGGGAAGGTGACTGTACCCCGGGAAGGTGACTGTACCCCGGGAAGGTGACTGCATACAGTTATGAAAGTGTCTGGGCGATGCGATGGGTGGAAATAAGCCCGGGCCGGGACAGGGCTGTGGGCGTGGGTGAGGCAGGGCTGTGGGCGTGGGTGAGGCAGGGCTGTGGGCGTGGGTGAGGCAGGGCTGTGGGCGTGGGTGAGGCAGGGCTGTGGGCGTGGGTGAGGCAGGGCTGTGGGCGTGGGTGGGGCAGGGCTGTGGGCGTGGGTGAGGCAGGGCTGTGAGCGTGGGTAGGGCAGGGCTGTGGGCGTGGTTGAGGCAGGGCTATGGGCGTGGTTGAGGCAGGGCTGTGGGCGTGGTTGAGGCAGGGCTGCGGGCGTGGTTGAGGCAGGGCTGTGGGCGTGGGTGAGGCAGGGCTGTGGGCGTGAGTGGGGGCAGGGCTGTGGGCGTGGCGGGAGGAGAGGAAGGCCGTGGGCGTGGGGTGGGGGTGGCAGGCTGGCAGGTCGGGTGGCGCGGGCGGTGTGGGTTACCGGGTTTATGGCAGCGGGACGCGGGGCCGAGGCGGGATAGCACATTCTCCCCAACTTTACTGTGTCGTATTTTGGCGGCAGCGGCTTTCTTATGGCAGTGATTGGCTCCCAGTGGCAGGAGGTCGCCGCCCACCAGGCCCACCAACGACGTTCACGCCGCCGCCCACGCCGCCCATCACCACTACCGACGCCCACGGGGACGTTCGTTCACACCGCCGCCCACCAGGCCCACCAACGACGTTCACACCGCCGCCCACGCCACCCATCACCACTACCGACGCCCACGGGGACGTTCGTTCACACCGCCGCCCACCAAGCCCACCAACGACGTTCACACCGCCGCCCACGCCGCCCATCACCACTACCACCGCCCACGGGGACGTTCGTTCACACCGCCGCCCACCACACCATCAATAGACTCGTTCTTACCCCCTCCCCCCCTCCCTCACATGCGTTTCCAGGCTCGCTTCTCCAAGTTACGATCCAGAGAGGAAACGCCTCGTGTATCCTCAGTTTCTGTCCGGAATCTGTGAAGCTCCAAAAAGGTTCCGAACCTTTAACCATTCATTATAAACACACATAGAGACATATATATATATATATATATATATATATATATATATATATATATATATATATATATATATATGTGTGTGTATATCACGAAAATAAACACGTGATTAAGAATGTGACAATGCACATTCATTGTCATATATATATATATATATATATATATATATATATATATATATATATATATATATATATATATATATATATATATATACATACACACATATATTCTTTCTTTCTTGTAACTTTTTTTTTAATTTAGTCGTTTTCTTAGTCATTATTTTATTTCTACCTGTTCTTCATTTTTGAGCTTTCTCTCTTCATTTCATCTTCCTCATTCTTTTTTGCCTCATTAATTCATGCAATGAACACCTTCATGCGTTCATTGCATGAACGTTTTCCTCATTCATTCAATGTGTGTGTGTGTACTCACCTAGTTGTGCTTGCGGGGGTTGAGCTCTGGCTCTGGTTCATGCCCAGGATGAAGCCTCCATAAACTGTCAAACTCCTTGGTATACCTGGAGTATACCGGAGCCGGTCGGCCGAGCGGACAGCACGCTGGACTTGTGATCCTGTGGTCCCGGGTTCAATCCCGGGCGCCGGCGAGAAACAATGCGCAGAGTTTCTTTCACCCTATGCCCCCTGTTACCTAGCAGTAAAATCGGTACCTGGGTGTTAGTCAGCTGTCACGAGCTGCTTCCTGGGGGTGGAGGCCTGGACGAGGACCGGGCCGCGGTGACACTAAAGCCCCGAAATCATCTCAAGATAACAGCTAGATAACCTGTCTACCTGCGTCATTCTGTCCACGTATATCTTCCTCCTTGTCCTTTCCTCCACACACTGACAGTGGAGGTGTGGAGGCAGACCTCATTCACAGTCGTGGTATGGAGGCAGAGTACATCACAAGATTTTAGAAGAAAATGAAAATAAACGCAATGGATTAGGGGTACCAACACGGCTATTGAAAGTTCATGCACAGGGCCCAAGAGCTGAGAATCAACCCTTCGCAAGCACAAACTGACAAGGGAAATGGCAAGAAGTTGGTCAAAATACAGAATTACCACCCATCAAGCTAGTCCAACCCCCCCCTTGCCCATACTTCCCCTACAGCTAGTCCAACCCCCCCCCCCTTGCCCATACTTCCCCTACAGCTAGTCCAACCCCCCCCCCTTGCCCATACTTCCCCTACAGCTAGTCCAACCCCCCCCCCCTTGCCCATACTTCCCCTACAGCTAGTCCAACCCCCCCCCCCCCCCTTGCCCATACTTCCCCTACACTAGCCCTAAAGCACAACCCCCTCCCTCCCCCCCCCTTACATCACCGACCACGCGACCTCAACCACCGACCACGAACCCCCTCCCCCCCCCCCCGATGTAACAAGATTGTACTGACCCGAACACCCCACTTTCGTGGAGCCCGCATTCGGACTCCGGCCGGCAACGTTTACATTCCCATTTAGCTAATATTTCCGAACCGAGTGAAAAAATATATATATATCCTGTCCCTGCCAGGACGGCGTCGGGAAGAGGTGTAAATTCTGAACAACATTGTGGGGGCGCGGCCCACAAGGGGCGGAACCCCCGCTCTCACGAACACGCAAAACCTGACTCTCAAACACACGCGCGTGAGGCTTGAATTCCGGCGTCTTTAAGGAGGGGGGACACTTAATCTTATCGTGAGCGATAACTAAAACCCAATATTCAGCTAAAAACGTGTTCTAACAACTCGCTATTGTCCGCGCCGAGGTTCCCGCCGCTCTCAGCGCCGCACTGGACGCCGGCCACACTTGGGCAGATTCTGACCCTTGCGGACCCGCTGGTCAAGGCCGGAACTTGTGTGCAGGGAGCTGCGGTTTCGGAAGCGCCCCCCACCCACACCCTCTTCTCTCCCCTGCCCCCTCCCACCGCCCCCAATAACCCAACCTTCACCCGTCACCCCCCCCCCCACCCCCAAGAGCACTCACCGCGGGCAGACGCCAAAAAACCGCAGATATCAAATGGTCGAGGAATAGCTTGTAATTTTGTTTCCAGCCTTAAAGAGAGGGGGAAAAGAAAGAAGAGGTTACCTACCTTGAGGTGCTTCCGGGGCTTAGCGTCCCCGCGGCCCGGTCGTCAAGGTGCCTGCCTAGTATGAACCAAGAAGAATTGATGCAACTGTGATCTCATTCTTACCTTAGACCTCCTCCAGACCTGCCCGGAGATGGCATCCACACCTTTTTATTCTCTCCCTTTTTCTCAAGACCAAAATTCGAGTGTTTCTGAAGTGTTTTCAGAGGGACTTTTTTTCCGGATTCTTTTCGAGGGAGGCTGAGTGTCTTACGGAGAGATGCTGAGGTGATTTTGTGGTAGGTGGAGAGGAGGGGAGGGTTGCTGGGGGGTCGCAGGTGAGGGGGTGGTGTGGGGGTGGGTGAGAGTGAGGGGACTGGGGTGAGGGGCCAGGGGTGGTAGAGGGGAAATAGATAATAGACACCGCTATCAGGAATTTTCATTTCGATATTGAGGTATAATATACTAAGGAGTATAACTGGGTGTATTGCAGGGGTATAATGAGGTATACTGTAGAATACTAAAGTATACTGAGGGTTATAATGAGGTATACTGAAGTGTACTAGAGTATACTGAGGAGGCGATGGGTCACAATAACGTGGCTGAAGTATGTTGACCAGACCACACACTAGAAGTTGAAGGGACGACGACACTAACGCAGAATGCAGACACTAACAATGCTCTCTTCTGCCATGTGAGGGATTCTAATCATCCCATCGATTGGTCTTCCTCCAAAATAATCTTTCCTGCCTCTACTCTACACAGACGCCGTCTTGTAGAATCGACTCTTATACACAATGTACCCAACATGAACTTGAGTCCTGACTTTGTTGCTGTGGACTCTTCCCTTTCACAGTATATACTCAAATGCTCTAATCTTTCTAACAAACGTGACTTAACATAAGCTTACCCCTTCCATTTATCTTTCTTTCTCTTTCCTTTTCTTTCTCTCTTCTCCCTTTTTCTGTTCATTGTCTTCTCCTACGCTCCCTTGCTATCCTCTTCTTATTCCTATTACTATCTCCTTCTCTTTCGGTGGTTATAATAGGAGCTGCCTCATATGGGCCAATAGGCCTTCTGCAGTTCTCATTATTACTACTATCCCCTACACCTTACTTTCCTCCTTAGTTCTCTCTTGCCTATTTACTGCCTGTCTCTACCTCCTCATCACTTACGGGCTATTCATGCCCGTGCCACCTCTTGGGTGGCTTAATCTTTATCAATCAATCTCCTCATCACAATCGACTTGAGAATGGTCCAGGACGGACCGAAACGTCGTCGTCCTTTCAACTTCTAGTGTGTGGTCTGGTCAATATACTGAGGAATTATAACGCAGTATATTGAATTATACTAAGGTATACTGAGGTGTTATAACGAGGTATAATAAGAGGTATATCAAAATATTCTTCCTGGCCCTTACTGTACCAGGCATTCGTAAGCATATGCCACATAAACGAATGAAATTGCAAAAGGCCTGTTAACCAAAAAAAAAAATAAAAAAAGACATACTGTCCCGTTTTCTGTTTTGGGTCCTCTGGATAAGATAAGATCACTTAGATTTTGATAAGATAAGATTTTGGATAAGATCACTTTAGTACGACAGTTTCTTGACGTTGGGGAACCTTAGGAGGACGAGCGGGACAGAAAGCCATCTGGGGGTGATTCTGGGGGAGTTAATTGTCCCCAGAGACCCGCACGGAAGATGCTGTGAGGAGACTTCTCTATACTAGCCAATGTCGGCGTCGCTGTTTTAGATTCACCTACTCGGAACAAGTCGTTCCAAGTAGCACGGGCTATGGCGAGCCCGTAGTGGACCAGCACGGGCTATGGCGAGCCCGTAGTGCACCAGCACGGGCTATGGTGAGCCCGTAGTGGACCAGCACGGGCTATGGTGAGCCCGTAGTGGACCAGCACGGGCTATGGCGAGCCCGTAGTGGACCAGCACGGGCTATGGTGAGCCCGTAGTGCACCAGCACGGGCTATGGTGAGCCCGTAGTGCACCAGCACGGGCTATGGTGAGCCCGTAGTGGAGCAGCACGGGCTATGGCGAGCCCGTAGTGGACTTACCTGGGACAGGAGCGCGCAAAATCACGTCTAAATATATGGATGGAGAAATACTATTAAAGCTGTTGACAATTTTGGCGAGACCAAAAGTGGAATATGTAGCGGTGGTGTGGTAACTGTGGTGGTACACAGCGGTGGTGTGGTATCTGTGGTGGTACACAGCGGTGGTGTGGTAACTGTGGTGGTACACAGTGGTGGTGTGGTATCTGTGTGGTGGTACACAGTGGTGGTGTGGTAACTGTGGTGGTACACAGCGGTGGTGTGGTATCTGTGGTGGTACACAGCGGTGGTGTGGTAACTGTGGTGGTACACAGTGGTGGTGTGGTATCTGTGTGGTGGTACACAGTGGTGGTGTGGTAACTGTGGTGGTACACAGTGGTGGTGTGGTATCTGTGTGGTGGTACACAGTGGTGGTGTGGTAACTGTGGTGGTACACAGTGGTGGTGTGGTATCTGTGTGGTGGTACACAGTGGTGGTGTGGTAACTGTGGTGGTACACAGTGGTGGTGTGGTAACTGTGGTGGTACACAGTGGTGGTGTGGTAACTGTGGTGGTACACAGTGGTGGTGTGGTATCTGTGTGGTGGTACACAGTGGTGGTGTGGTAACTGTGGTGGTACACAGTGGTGGTGTGGTAACTGTGGTGGTACACAGCGGTGGTGTGGTAACTGTGGTGGTACACAGTGGTGGTGTGGTATCTGTGTGGTGGTACACAGTGGTGGTGTGGTAACTGTGGTGGTACACAGTGGTGGTGTGGTAACTGTGGTGGTACACAGTGGTGGTGTGGTAACTGTGGTGGTACACAGTGGTGGTGTGGTAACTGTGGTGGTACACAGTGGTGGTGTGGTAACTGTGGTGGTACACAGTGGTGGTGTGGTAACTGTGGTGGTACACAGTGGTGGTGTGGTATCTGTGGTGGTACACAGCGGTGGTGTGGTAACTGTGGTGGTACACAGTGGTGGTGTGGTAACTGTGGTGGTACACAGTGGTGGTGTGGTAACTGTGGTGGTACACAGTGGTGGTGTGGTAACTGTGGTGGTACACAGTGGTGGTGTGGTATCTGTGGTGGTACACAGTGGTGGTACACAGTGGTGGTACACAGTGGTGGTACACAGTGGTGGTGTGGTATCTGTGGTGGTACACAGTGGTGGTGTGGTGTCTGTGTGGTGGTACACAGTGGTGGTGTGGTATCTGTGGTGGTACACAGTGGTGGTACACAGTGGTGGTACACAGTGGTGGTACACAGTGGTGGTACACAGTGGTGGTACACAGTGGTGGTGTGGTATCTGTGGTGGTACACAGTGGTGGTGTGGTAACTGTGTGGTGGTACACAGCGGTGGTGTGGTATCTGTGGTGGTACACAGTGGTGGTGTGGTATCTGTGTGGTGGTACACAGTGGTGGTGTGGTGTCTGTGTGGTGGTACACAGTGGTGGTACACAGTGGTGGTACACAGTGGTGGTACACAGTGGTGGTGTGGTATCTGTGGTGGTACACAGCGGTGGTGTGGTATCTGTGTGGTGGTACACAGCGGTGGTGTGGTATCTGTGTGGTGGTACACAGTGGTGGTGTGGTGTCTGTGTGGTGGTACACAGCGGTGGTGTGGTAACTGTGGTGGTACACAGTGGTGGTGTGGTATCTGTGGTGGTACACAGTGGTGGTGTGGTATCTGTGGTGGTACACAGTGGTGGTGTGGTATCTGTGGTGGTACACAGTGGTGGTGTGGTATCTGTGGTGGTACACAGTGGTGGTGTGGTATCTGTGGTGGTACACAGTGGTGGTGTGGTATCTGTGGTGGTACACAGTGGTGGTGTGGTATCTGTGGTGGTACACAGTGGTGGTGTGGTAACTGTGTGGTGGTACACAGTGGTGGTGTGGTAACTGTGTGGTGGTACACAGTGGTGGTGTGGTAACTGTGTGGTGGTACACAGTGGTGGTGTGGTAACTGTGTGGTGGTACACAGTGGTGGTGTGGTAACTGTGGTGGTACACAGTGGTGGTGTGGTAACTGTGTGGTGGTACACAGTGGTGGTGTGGTAACTGTGTGGTGGTACACAGTGGTGGTGTGGTATCTGTGGTGGTACACAGTGGTGGTGTGGTAACTGTGGTGGTACACAGTGGTGGTGTGGTAACTGTGTGGTGGTACACAGCGGTGGTGTGGTATCTGTGTGGTGGTACACAGCGGTGGTGTGGTATCTGTGTGGTGGTACACAGTGGTGGTGTGGTATCTGTGTGGTGGTACACAGTGGTGGTGTGGTATCTGTGGTGGTACACAGTGGTGGTGTGGTATCTGTGTGGTGGTACACAGCGGTGGTGTGGTAACTGTGTGGTGGTACACAGCAGTGGTGTGGTAACTGTGTGGTGGTACACAGCGGTGGTGTGGTATCTGTGTGGTGGTACACAGTGGTGGTGTGGTATCTGTGGTGGTACACAGTGGTGGTGTGGTATCTGTGTGGTGGTACACAGCGGTGGTGTGGTAACTGTGTGGTGGTACACAGCGGTGGTGTGGTATCTGTGTGGTGGTACACAGCGGTGGTGTGGTAACTGTGTGGTGGTACACAGTGGTGGTGTGGTAACTGTGTGGTGGTACACAGCGGTGGTGTGGTATCTGTGTGGTGGTACACAGCGGTGGTGTGGTATCTGTGTGGTGGTACACAGTGGTGGTGTGGTATCTGTGTGGTGGTACACAGTGGTGGTGTGGTATCTGTGGTGGTACACAGTGGTGGTGTGGTATCTGTGTGGTGGTACACAGCGGTGGTGTGGTAACTGTGTGGTGGTACACAGCAGTGGTGTGGTAACTGTGTGGTGGTACACAGCGGTGGTGTGGTATCTGTGTGGTGGTACACAGTGGTGGTGTGGTATCTGTGGTGGTACACAGTGGTGGTGTGGTATCTGTGTGGTGGTACACAGCGGTGGTGTGGTAACTGTGTGGTGGTACACAGCGGTGGTGTGGTATCTGTGTGGTGGTACACAGCGGTGGTGTGGTAACTGTGTGGTGGTACACAGTGGTGGTGTGGTAACTGTGTGGTGGTACACAGCGGTGGTGTGGTATCTGTGTGGTGGTACACAGCGGTGGTGTGGTATCTGTGTGGTGGTACACAGTGGTGGTGTGGTATCTGTGTGGTGGTACACAGCGGTGGTGTGGTATCTGTGTGGTGGTACACAGTGGTGGTGTGGTATCTGTGTGGTGGTACACAGTGGTGGTGTGGTATCTGTGTGGTGGTACACAGCGGTGGTGTGGTATCTGTGTGGTGGTACACAGTGGTGGTGTGGTATCTGTGTGGTGGTACACAGCGGTGGTGTGGTATCTGTGTGGTGGTACACAGTGGTGGTGTGGTATCTGTGTGGTGGTACACAGCGGTGGTGTGGTATCTGTGTGGTGGTACACAGTGGTGGTGTGGTATCTGTGTGGTGGTACACAGTGGTGGTGTGGTATCTGTGTGGTGGTACACAGTGGTGGTGTGGTATCTGTGTGGTGGTACACAGTGGTGGTGTGGTATCTGTGGTGGTACACAGCGGTGGTGTGGTAACTGTGTGGTGGTACACAGTGGTGGTGTGGTAACTGTGTGGTGGTACACAGTGGTGGTGTGGTAACTGTGTGGTGGTACACAGTGGTGGTGTGGTAACTGTGTGGTGGTACACAGCGGTGGTGTGGTATCTGTGTGGTGGTACACAGTGGTGGTGTGGTAACTGTGTGGTGGTACACAGCGGTGGTGTGGTATCTGTGTGGTGGTACACAGTGGTGGTGTGGTATCTGTGTGGTGGTACACAGTGGTGGTGTGGTATCTGTGGTGGTACACAGCGGTGGTGTGGTAACTGTGTGGTGGTACACAGTGGTGGTGTGGTATCTGTGTGGTGGTACACAGTGGTGGTGTGGTATCTGTGTGGTGGTACACAGCGGTGGTGTGGTAACTGTGTGGTGGTACACAGTGGTGGTGTGGTAACTGTGTGGTGGTACACAGCGGTGGTGTGGTATCTGTGTGGTGGTACACAGTGGTGGTGTGGTATCTGTGTGGTGGTACACAGTGGTGGTGTGGTAACTGTGTGGTGGTACACAGTGGTGGTGTGGTAACTGTGTGGTGGTACACAGTGGTGGTGTGGTATCTGTGTGGTGGTACACAGCGGTGGTGTGGTAACTGTGTGGTGGTACACAGCGGTGGTGTGGTAACTGTGTGGTGGTACACAGTGGTGGTGTGGTATCTGTGTGGTGGTACACAGTGGTGGTGTGGTATCTGTGGTGGTACACAGCGGTGGTGTGGTAACTGTGTGGTGGTACACAGCGGTGGTGTGGTAACTGTGTGGTGGTACACAGCGGTGGTGTGGTATCTGTGGTGGTACACAGCGGTGGTGTGGTAACTGTGTGGTGGTACACAGCGGTGGTGTGGTATCTGTGTGGTGGTACACAGCGGTGGTGTGGTAACTGTGTGGTGGTACACAGCGGTGGTGTGGTAACTGTGTGGTGGTACACAGCGGTGGTGTGGTAACTGTGTGGTGGTACACAGCGGTGGTGTGGTAACTGTGTGGTGGTACACAGCGGTGGTGTGGTATCTGTGTGGTGGTACACAGCGGTGGTGTGGTATCTGTGTGGTGGTACACAGCGGTGGTGTGGTAACTGTGTGGTGGTACACAGCGGTGGTGTGGTAACTGTGTGGTGGTACACAGCGGTGGTGTGGTAACTGTGTGGTGGTACACAGCGGTGGTGTGGTAACTGTGTGGTGGTACACAGCGGTGGTGTGGTAACTGTGTGGTGGTACACAGCGGTGGTGTGGTAACTGTGTGGTGGTACACAGTGGTGGTGTGGTATCTGTGGTGGTACACAGTGGTGGTGTGGTATCTGTGTGGTGGTACACAGCAGTGGTGTGGTATCTGTGTGGTGGTACACAGTGGTGGTGTGGTATCTGTGTGGTGGTACACAGTGGTGGTGTGGTGTCTGTGTGGTGGTACACAGCGGTGGTGTGGTATCTGTGTGGTGGTACACAGCGGTGCTGTGGTATCTGTGTGGTGGTACACAGCGGTGGTGTGGTATCTGTGGTGGTACACAGCGGTGGTGTGGTATCTGTGGTGGTACACAGTGGTGGTGTGGTATCTGTGTGGTGGTACACAGCGGTGGTGTGGTATCTGTGTGGTGGTACACAGTGGTGGTGTGGTATCTGTGTGGTGGTACACAGCGGTGGTGTGGTATCTGTGTGGTGGTACACAGCGGTGGTGTGGTATCTGTGTGGTGGTACACAGCGGTGGTGTGGTATCTGTGGTGGTACACAGCGGTGGTGTGGTATCTGTGGTGGTACACAGTGGTGGTGTGGTATCTGTGTGGTGGTACACAGCGGTGGTGTGGTATCTGTGTGGTGGTACACAGTGGTGGTGTGGTATCTGTGTGGTGGTACACAGTGGTGGTGTGGTATCTGTGTGGTGGTACACAGTGGTGGTGTGGTATCTGTGTGGTGGTACACAGTGGTGGTGTGGTATCTGTGGTGGTACACAGTGGTGGTGTGGTATCTGTGGTGGTACACAGTGGTGGTGTGGTATCTGTGGTGGTACACAGTGGTGGTGTGGTAACTGTGGTGGTACACAGCGGTGGTGTGGTATCTGTGTGGTGGTACACAGCGGTGGTGTGGTATCTGTGGTGGTACACAGTGGTGGTGTGGTATCTGTGGTGGTACACAGCGGTAGTGTGGTATCTGTGGTGGTACACAGCGGTGGTGTGGTATCTGTGGTGGTACACAGCGGTGGTGTGGTATCTGTGGTGGTACACAGTGGTGGTGTGGTATCTGTGGTGGTACACAGTGGTGGTGTGGTATCTGTGGTGGTACACAGTGGTGGTGTGGTATCTGTGTGGTGGTACACAGTGGTGGTGTGGTATCTGTGTGGTGGTACACAGTGGTGGTGTGGTATCTGTGTGGTGGTACACAGTGGTGGTGTGGTATCTGTGTGGTGGTACACAGCAGTGGTGTGGTATCTGTGTGGTGGTACACAGTGGTGGTGTGGTATCTGTGGTGGTACACAGCGGTGGTGTGGTATCTGTGGTGGTACACAGCGGTGGTGTGGTATCTGTGGTGGTACACAGCGGTGGTGTGGTATCTGTGTGGTGGTACACAGTGGTGGTGTGGTATCTGTGTGGTGGTACACAGCAGTGGTGTGGTATCTGTGTGGTGGTACACAGTGGTGGTGTGGTATCTGTGTGGTGGTACACAGTGGTGGTGTAGTAACTGTGTGGTGGTACACAGCGGTGGTGTGGTATCTGTGGTGGTACACAGCGGTGGTGTGGTATCTGTGTGGTGGTACACAGCGGTGGTGTGGTATCAGTGTGGTGGTACACAGTGGTGGTGTGGTATCTGTGTGATGATACACAGCAGTGGTGTGGTATCTGAAGGTATTAAATGTTCCAAACTTGGAAGAGCAAGAAGGAAAAAGAGGAGATATGATCACATCGTAGAAAATAGTGATAATGAAAAGATTATAATAAAGACGGGAGATTATACGAGCGTGTAACTCCATACTTGCAGCTACACTTAAACAATCTGGGGCCTCGTAGCCTGGTGGATAGCGCGCAGGACTCGTAATTCTGTGGCGCGGGTTCGATTCCCGCACGAGGCAGAAACAAATGGGCAAAGTTTCTTTCACCCTGAATGCCCCTGTTACCTAGCAGTAAATAGGTACCTGGGAGTTAGTCAGCTGTCACGGGCTGCTTCCTGGGGGTGGAGGCCTGGTCGAGGACCGGGCCGCGGGGACACTAAAAAGCCCCGAAATCATCTCAAGATAACCTCAAGATAATCAAGATAACCTCAAGAATCACATAATTACAATTCCATTTTCCTGAGGGGGGCGCTAAGAGACTCGAACCTCAGACACGTGTGAGGGCGAAGATCTATCGACCGAGCTATTGAGTGACCTTAATAAGGAAATTCATATATGCAATTCTCAGGCAACCACGGATAGACTATTTGCTAACTTGGGATGAGTTGAACAAGAACAAGGGGGACATAGGTGGAAACTTGGAAACTTAATACATGACCCATAGACACATGAGAAACAGGTATCCCTGTGTCAGTGTGGTCAGTAAATGATGTAATACTGACAGAGAGCGAGTTAGAGTCTGAAATGTAACTGACGTGAACTACTAATGAGGAGATAGAGCTAGAGATATCTTTTATAGCAAGAACCATTACAAATGATCCACATTAAGTGCACACAGAAGTCTCACATGTGCTGACCTGACCTGACCTGACCTGACCTGTGCTGACCTGACCTCACGTGGGCTGACCTGACCTCACGTGGGCTGACCTACATCAACTCACCTGTGCTGACCTTACCTAACCTGACCTGACCTCACGTCTGCTGACCTGACCCCACCAGAGCTGACCTACATCAACTCACCTGTGCTGACCTTACCTAACCTGACCTGACCTCACGTCTGCTGACCTGACCCCACCAGAGCTGACCTACATCAATTCACCTGTGCTGACCTGACCTGTGCTGACCTTACCTAACCTGACCTGACCTCACGTCTGCTGACCTGACCCCACCAGAGCTGACCTACATCAACTCACCTGTGCTGACCTCACCTGACCTGTTCTGACCTAACCACCTGGCATAAACAGATTATCTTCATTGGTTGACTAGAGACAATTACCAATTAACAATAACAGAAAATCTAGCATGTTATTGTGTTCATATCTGACTGCTGGTGAACATCGGTGGTTTAGTGAATTCCGTTTTCTAAGACACTTTTTCCCCGAATTGCTACAGTTCAATGATCATACAGTAGTCCATATATATATATATACAGTTACAGCAGGAGAGTTGGACTACCACTTACGTGCTATTCAAGCCCATGCCACCTCTTGGGTGGCTTAATCTTCATCAATCAATCAATCAATCAATCGAGAGTTGGACCATTCTCAGCTCAAGCCTTGTGATCACCATTCTCTTCCCCAACCTAGCTTTCGTTCCGGTTTCTTTTTCTTTGCCAAGATTAGGGTTCATTAGGTTCATATGTCCTTAATGTAAGGGGAAACTAAAAAGCCTTAATTGGAACCCTACATCAGCCCCTGTGGAGCCTGGCCCTAGAGCCTCACTTATTAGTTGAGATTATTATTGTCTCATTAGGAATAAACTCTAGTTAGTGTTAAGTTACAGTCATACCAACGGTGTAAGAGAACCTTCATATGCTTAGTTCAATTGATTTGACGAATATCTTTCTCTCTATACTTACCTCTACCTCTCTCTCTCTGTCTCTCTCCCTGCTGGACCCCCCGGCTGACCCTCCCAGCACGCCCTGCTCAATGGAGGCGTCAAAGGCGTGATTTGTGGAGTGGAGTCCCGGGGCCCGCCGGTCTCCTGGGGCCGGGCCCAACTTACACCCGCTGATTTATGCCGTTCTTCCACCATAAATCAACACGAATTAAAACCAGACACATTTATGGGTCTGTTGGATTGGTTTAATGGTCGTATACTGAGTGTAATTGATGGAGGGTTTTGAGTTACGGCGGTTTGGGGCGGTGGCCCTGAATTTCCTGGACGCTGTCCTCGTCAACGTCTTGAAGGAAGGAGGGAAGATGGAAGGGAAGGAGAGAGAAGTGAGAGAAGGAGAGAGAGAGAGAAAAGAATGGGGGAAATAGGGAGATGAGAGAAAAGCAAGAGGAAAAGGAAGAATGTAAAGAGAGAGGAAGACACAGAAGAAAATAAGTAGGTAGGGTGGAATTAGAGGTCCCCCCATGCAGTTGGGCTTCAAATGTCAGCCTCGAATGGAAAGTATAGTTCCTTCAGGAATATCTCTTCCTCGTTCTTCTCCTCCAGCTATACACACTCCTTCCCCTTGTCTTCCCCCTCCTCCTCCTCCTCCCAGAGATCTTGTCTGATTCATTAACCTCTACTTGTGTTATGATAAGGTGATGGATGTTGTGTATATTGCTACTTGTGTGATGTATGATGGACGGTGGGCAGGGAAACTCCGCTAAATGGTTCCTTCTCAGACGAATGGCTGTACAGTCGGAGTCATGGGGAGAGAGACAGGGCCAGAGAGAGGGAGAGACAGAGAGAGAGACGCAGACGGAAACAAGAGCCAGAGAAAGATAGACAGAGACTCTGCCAGAGAGAGAGCGTGAGACAGAGAAACACAGTCATACAGTCAGGCAGGACAACCATCCGAGCAAATGTTATGACTGGCTGACTGTCTAAACAGTATAGAGCGCTGACTAAACCGTCTACCAAACCGTCTGCCTAAAACTCAACACTTCCTAGACGTGACCCAAATACGAACACCTGAAAATTGTGTCAACAAAACCATTCCTTGACGCCTTACCCTATTAATACACGCACAATTCCTCGTACACTCACCGTTGCCAGAGGTGTGGAGATCATCCCAGCTGAGCGTGTCAACACAGCGCGCTGACCCGACAACCATCTCTAGAACTTGTATGACACGTGAACGAGGTCAATAACACCACCATTACTGGGCCGCAGAGCGGACTGGTATCCTTTGGTAAATGTTGGGTTGACCCAGAAAGTGTTGCTGTTTTCACGCGATCGTTTCAGCGATAGTTATGACCGCTTGTTTCGCGATTCGTAATGTCTCTAACGCGCTCGCCTCGCCACTTGGCCCTGATTGGTCAGTCCGGTATCTGCCCTCAGCCAGTCATATTTTGGCTTGGGTTTATTATGGGACTTGAGGTGTTTCAACTGCATAAGGGTTATTATGGCCACACATAAGGTATATTTTAGTCTTTTTAGTCCAGGACTAAAATGAACTCGTAGTGTATACACAGTGAGAATACTCCTAGTGTATATACACCTTTCAGTGTACACAGCTCTCGTGCCAATCAGGTGATGGTGTAAATACCCATCAGGAGATCGTTTAATAGTTTACCAGACTCCCAACATCACACAAATGGAGACCGGCCTCCGGTGCAATCCAGCCAATGGAAGCTTTGTCCACCAGAACCATCCCGGTGTCCGACCCCGTCTGCCAGCAGGCCGCCGGACCATCCGCCCCCCTCAGGGGACCATCCGGCCCATCAGGAGACCGCCTTCCGACCCACCAGACCACCCAACCCATCAGGAGACAGCTTCCCGACCCACCAGACCACCCAACTCATCAGGAGACACCCCTCCCGACCCACCAGACCACCCAACCCATCAGGAGACACCCTCCCGACCCACCAGACCACCCAACCCATCAGGAGACAGCCTCCCGACCCACCAGACCACCCAACCCATCAGGAGACTGCCTCCCGACCCACCAGACCACCCAACCCATCAGGAGACACCCTCCCGACCCACCAGACCACCCAACCCATCAGGAGACTGCCTCCCGACCCACCAGACCACCCAACCCATCAGGAGACACCCTCCCGACCCACCAGACCACCCAACCCATCAGGAGACACCCTCCCGACCCACCAGACCACCCAACCCATCAGGAGACACCCTCCCGACCCACCAGACCACCCAACCCATCAGGAGACACCCTCCCGACCCACCAGACCACCCATCCCATCAGGAGACACCCCTCCCGACCCACCAGACCACCCAACCCATCAGGAGACTGCCTCCCGACCCACCAGACCACCCAACCCATCAGGAGACTGCCTCCCGACCCACCAGACCACCCAACCCATCAGGAGACTGCCTCCCGACCCACCAGACCACCCAACCCATCAGAAGACTGCCTCCCGACCCACCAGACCACCCAACCCATCAGGAGACTGCCTCCCGACCCACCAGACCACCCAACCCATCAGGAGACTGCCTCCCGACCCACCAGACCACCCAACCCATCAGGAGACAGCCCCCGACCCACCAGACCACCCAACCCATCAGGAGACAGCCCCCGACCCACCAGACCACCCAACCCATCAGGAGACAGCCTCCCGACCCACCAGACCACCCAACCCATCAGGAGACTGCCTCCCGACCCACCAGACCACCCAACCCATCAGGAGACAGCCCCCCAGCCTCATACACACAAGATCACAATGTACAAACAGTTATTGATTGCGTCCGGGACACTCTGTGGGGGACGCGGGAAGGGAGAATGAGGTTCACCACTCGGCCCAAGGAACAGTAGTCACTAAATCATGCATAAACTAACTGCATTGACCGCAGGACGCTGCCCCTCCCCCGCCCTCACACAACACAGCAGAGCCTGCCGGTGCCTCACTTATCTGGCTGGACCTTGCTTAAGTGTTCCTGAAGGAGTTGTGGGAGAGAAGATGGAACATTCAGCAAGATGAAAGAGAGCTGTCTGAAGAAAGTGTGGTTTACAGAGGCTCGTAACTCTTAGGAAGGAGACTCGGAGGTTTGAGCTCCTAAAGGAATAAAAGGAAGGAACTATCAGGGGCAAAGCACCAAGTCAATACGACTATATAGCACTGGGAAGGGGTCAGGATAAGGATTTGGGATGGGACGGGGGAAAGGAATGGGGGAGGAGGAGGAGGAGGCATGGGGTGAAGCTTGTCGCGAGAGATACCTGAGTTGGCCAATATGGGCTAAACTTTACACCATTTCCTACCTCTCTCACAATCACCACCATCACTACTACCACCGTCTCCACCACCACCATCACCACCATTATCACTACCATCACCACCGATATGTATATCAACATTACACATTTCTTCGAAATATGTAATATTTTCTTTGGTTTACCAACTTTTTTCGAATTTGTTCCTCAAGGCTTAGTATACTGTTTGGTTAAGTTAGGTTAGATCAAGTTAGGGGGGGGGAAGATTTTATCAGGTTGGGTTTGGGTAAGCTAAGTTGTGTTTAGCTATGTTAGTTTTAAGTTTGGTTTATGTTAGGATTTGTTTTACTACGTTAAGTTAGGTTTGGTTAGATTAGGTTAGGTTAGGTTTAGTTAGATTAGGTTAGGTTAGGTTAGGTTAGGTTAGGTTAGGTTAGGTTTAGTTAGATTAGGTTAAGTGAGGTTTGGCTAGGGAAGATTTTCTCAAGTTAGGTTAGGTTACTTTAAGCTGGGGTTGGTTTACGTGGTGTTCTGTCTACCACGTGGTGCTCTGTTTACCACGTGGTGCTCTGTTTACCACGTGGTGTTCTGTCTACCACATGGTGCTCTGTTTACCACGTGGTGCTCTGTTTACCACGTGGTGTTCTGTCTACCACGTGGTGCTCTGTTTACCCCGTGGTGTTCTGTTTACTTCGTCGTTCAGCGGTGTTTCGGGGGCAATTCCCAGGGGCCACTAGGCTACAATAGGACGGAATCGTGTATTTCCTTTCATAAAACAACGGCCAAATGATCATTAATCCGGCCGTCAAACACCTTTTTCATGAATGAAACAACCCGTCCTCAGACCAGGCTCGTTAAAGCTGCAACCATCCCCAAGACACGTTTATCAATTTTATTATTGTGTATTATATATAGGTTTGTCCTCATTTATATATTATTATTATATATTAACGTTCTATGTTAGGTTAGGTTAGGTTAGGTTAGGTTAGGTTAGGTTAGGTTAGGTTAGGTAATTGTTTATATTTGAAGTACTTGGTGAAGATTCGAACGAAAGTCGTCAACGAAGCACTTGTTCGAGAAGTGTTCGGACGTCAGCAGTTGTGAGTCGTATGTAAACTGTTTCTCATTCGTTAATAGAGGGTATGGCGGCTGGATTAACGAGCATTGGCCATTGTTCAGCCCGTCCTCATGAACAAAGACCCAAAGTCCATTCCATCCACCCGCCAAACCCCCAGGTGTTTATGAATGAAAAACGGTTTACACACGACTCACAACTGCTGACGTTCGAACATATCCGGAACAAGTGCTTCACTGACGAATTTTGTTCGAATCACAACGCTATAAATGCTTTACCCACGTACTACAAATACAAATAATCGCCAACAGAACCTAAACACCTAACCTAACCAATTCCTAAATATACACAATACGTTAATATATAACAATATTAATTTATATTTGCGAAAAATCCTGCTTTGAATGACTTGCATGTTAAAATTGATGAATGGATCTTTGGGGTCGACCGCTGGATGGAATGGACTTATTGTGAGGACGGGTTGGCTTGAGGAGCTTAGCTTCCGGATGGCTTGCGGGAGCAGACCGTAGTTCCACTGTCGGACCGTTAGTACTCACATTAGGAAGCAGTCGAAGTGTGTAGATTCATCTGTCGATCTTCTAGTCATATCCGCCATCCCAGGGGACCATCCCAGGCCCCATCCCAGGACATCATCCCAGGGGACCACTAAGGTACAGAACTATTCCAACAATATTTCTAAATCATGTGTTCAAATATGCAGTCCTTCCCTCACTGATGCGTTCAACATCCGGCCCTTGTGTGGTAACTATGAACAAGTGTGATACCGGACAGGTGTGTGACGATAGTGGACAGGTGTGTGAGTATAAACAGACAGGTGTAGTAGTGATACAAGGAGCCTCACAACCAAAAGGTTGGTATACATGGTAATATCAACCAGTTGGTTCTTGCTTGAGCGCCTCTCTTGGCCAGGTCTCACGTAGCTCTTAACACACCTCGATGCCATCTTCACCTTGTTGGTTAAGAGTTCACCGCCGGGGCTCTATAAACCCCGAGCAGCCTTCCAGAAGACAGAATGCTGACGGGAATGACAGCCTGTAGTCCCCCGTCAACTTTCCCCCCGCTGACGGGCTGCATATGGCTGTCTTCCCGATGCATTAAACAGGTTTCTAAATTTCCATTTCGAATCTGACTTTCAATTCGTATCGTGAGTAATGTAATGGAGAAGTTTAGAGGGAGACTCAGTGGTAAACTTGAAGGAGGGTTTACTCCTGTCTTGCACATGCGTAGTTTACACAACCTCCTTCCTCCACACCCCCCCCCCCGTCCCTGCCTCCTTGGCGTCACTAGAAACGGTAGTTCTGCTCTCACCAGCGCCTCGTTAGCGTGGGAATTCTGGCGCCAAATCGCAGGTGAACCTCTTTCCCGCCTTTTGGCAGCGCACGACCTTTCCCCGGAGGTCATATGGTGCCGTGACCTCCCCAGCCCTCCAGACCCGCCGAGGAGGGGCTGGAGGAGGGGCTGGAGGAGGGGCTGGAGGAGGGGCTGAAGGAGGGGCTGGAGGAGGGGCTGGAGGAGGGGCTGAAGGAGGGGCTGGAGGAGGGGCTGGAGCTGGAAGAGGGGATAGAGGAGGGGCTGAAGAAGGGGGAAAAGAATTTAGAGATGGCTCCCGCCCCTACAAGACTCAATTCAACTTGGCTTCGGCCAGCACGCCTGCAGCAGCGTTGTGTTAATGGTAACATTACGCCTGCAGATCTGGGGCCAGATTCACGAAAGCACTTACGCAAGCACTTACGAACCTATACATTTTTTCTCAATATTTGGCGACTTTGTTTACAATTATTAAACAGTTACTGAGCTCCGAAGCACTTACGTAACTGTTCCGTGAATCTAACCCCTGAGCTACAAAAGTCCAAGATCACTGAAGTGTGCATAAAAGCTTGAAGACCATATCTTGAGGTTATCTTGAGATGATTTCGGAGCTTCAGTGTCCCCGCGGCCCGGTCCTCGACCAGGCCTCCACCCCCAGGAAGCAGCCCGTGACAGCTGACTAACACCCAGGTACCTATTTTACTGCTAGGTAACAAGGGCATAGGGTGAAAGTCCAGCGTGCTGTCCGCTCGGCCGATCGGCTCCCCAAAGGGAGTCTTCGACCATGGCGAAGGATCTGGCCTCGGTTCCTTGATGACAGGGGTATAGAGTGTGGGGTGAGTGGGGGGGGAGAGTGGAGGGTGTGTGTGGGGGTGAGAGGGCAGGGTGTGGGGAGGGGTGAAAGAGGGTGAAGGGTGAGGAGGTAGTTTAAGAGACGAGCCAATTCACCAGGAGGCCTTCCCACGGGGTCGTGTGGGGCCACGTTTATGATGACACCAACTTGTGATCCCCTCAAGTGTGGGGGGAAGGTGAGGGGGGGGATAAACGAGGGAAGTCAGAAGAGAGCTTTAAGGGAGGGGAAGGGAAGGGAAGGGATAGGAAGGGCTGGACAAAGATAAAACGAGAGAGCTTAATGGAATAGTAGCAAGTGGATATATACGTATGCATATATCCACGTCCGTGTGTGTACATCAGTGTGGGAGTGTGTACATCAGTGTGGGAGTGTGTACATCAGTGTGGGAGTGTGTACATCAGTGTGGGAGTGTGTACATCAGTGTGGGAGTGTGTACATCAGTGTGGGAGTGTGTACATCAGTGTGGGAGTGTGTACATCAGTGTGGGAGTGTGTACATCAGTGTGGGTGTGTGTACATCAGTGTAGGTGTGTGTACATCAGTGTGGGAATGTGTACATCAGTGTGGGTGTGTGTACATCAGTGTGGGTGTGTGTACATCAGTGTGGGAGTGTGTACATCAGTGTGGGAGTGTGTACATCAGTGTGGGAGTGTGTACATCAGTGTGGGAGTGTGTACATCAGTGTGGGCTTCAGGATATCCCTGAAGCGAGGTTCGAACCCTGGCAGCTGAGAACCACACCCGAAGACATCCCAAGGTAGGTTAGGTAAGGTTAGGTTAGGATAGGTAAGGTTAGGTTGCGATAGGTAAGGTATGGTTAGGTTAGGGTAACATAGATTAGGGGTAGCGATGACGTGGACAAGTCAAACTTTTTTCAGGTATTAGACCCTACTCGCATCCTAGTTCTCACGACCCGGAATTCAAACCTTCTTCCTCCTCCTGTAAAGCCTTTCTTAAAAAGTCGTAAAATAAACGTATAGTTTGACATTTCATTTTATAAGAGCGTACAAGAGCATTCGAAGAGAAAGTCACGCAAGGAAATATGAATGGAATGTTTTTTTTAAGAGTTCTTGGATATTTTCAAGAAAATATTGGAATTTTCTGGGGAAAATATTGGAGTTCTTGGAGTTTTCTCCTTCCGCTACAGGATAAAAGCCCCCTACCAGCCCTTCCCCCCCACCATTAGGCACTAGAAAATTCCCAGTAACTATGAATAATGTAATTTGTACTTCCGCGGTCATAAATTGTGGCTTCTTCTTCTTCCTCGATAAACTCCGGAGGAACTTTCCCTGTGAGGGTTCTTGCGCAACTCTTCTCTCCCACCGACAGCCGCCATTGTGTGCTAATTTCCGCAGCCGCCGCCAGAGGTCTCTGGTGTCGAGGGGGCGCAAGGCTAAACTATTTATACATTTTCCTCTTATTATTCAGCCCTAATTTTCGAGCTAAGTGTTGCGTATACATGCAGTTGACGTGATATTATGTATTATGTGTAGAGCTGACATGATACATATCATCACACACACGAAAGAGATCCTAAAATTGTCTTCCTGCCTCTTGTTTTCTCTCTTGTTTTCTCTTTTGGACGATTGAAGGAAGTAGAACACTTAAATCCTTCCCTTAAGACTGTTGTAATGTGTCTCATAGATGAATGTCTCAATGTTTATGTAGAGAACTGTAGGCACAACTAGGCGAGTATAAGGCCAGCTGTCACTCTGCACAATTACCAGTCTCCGTGGTGCAGTGGTAAGGCACTCGCCTGGCGTTCCGCGAGCGCTATGTCATGGGTTCGTATCCTGGCCGGGGAGGATTTACTAGACGCAAATCCTTAACTGTAGCCTCTGTTTAACGCAACAGTAAAATGTGTACTTGGTTGTAACAACGATTCTTCGCGGCGGGGATCGTATTCCAGGGACCATAGGATTAAGGACTTGCCCGAAACGCTACGCGTACTAGTGGCTCTACAAGAATGTAACAACTCTTGTATATATAAAAAAAAATGCTGGAACACTGGCCAGGGGCTGGCCAGCGACCCGCACAGTCTCTTAAACACCTCAAAACATCTTATAATTGACAAGAAACACAAGATGGAAATCAATGAATTCCACGTACTATAATTTCTCCTTGAATTGTCTAAACTTATGAACGTAACCTGCAACTTATTATAGTTAACAGTACACAATTAAATACATTTCTAACTTACAAACGAACATCAATTTTAGCATATGAAAAAACTTCAGTTATTTTAACAAAACCTTGAAATTATATTAAAAATAATAACACAGGGCTGATAATTTGTGTTTATTTTTTTTTTGGTGATTCATCAAACTATGGTTGTTGGAATGAGGCTCTTCCGCTTGTGGCACCATGATGCCTCACCGTCATTATGGTGCTCTATGGTGCCATTCATCTCCCTTATGGTTAAAGTTGCTTTTGCTTCCCTCATCTCTATGTTGGTGTGTGTGTTGCTTCCCTCATCTCTATGTTGATGTGTGTGTTGCTTCCCTCATCTCTATGTTGGTGTGTGTGTTGCTTCCCTCATCTCTATGTTGATGTGTGTGTTGCTTCCCTCATCTCTATGTTGGTGTGTGTGTTGCTTCCCTCATCTCTATGTTGATGTGTGTGTTGCTTCACTCATCTCTATGTTGGTGTGTGTGTTGCTTCCCTCATCTCTATGTTGGTGTGTGTTGCTTCCCTCATCTCTATGTTGGTGTGTGTGTTGCTTCCCTCATCTCTATGTTGGTGTGTGTTGCTTCCCTCATCTCTATGTTGGTGTGTGTGTTGCTTCCCTCATCTCTATGTTGGTGTGTGTTGCTTCCCTCATCTCTATGTTGGTGTGTGTTGCTTCCCTCATCTCTATGTTGGTGTGTGTTGCTTCCCTCATCTCTATGTTGATGAGTGTTGCTTCCCTCATCTCTATGTTGATGAGTGTTGCTTCCCTCATCTCTATGTTGATGTGTGTGTTGCTTCCCTC
The DNA here is from genome assembly GCF_040958095.1 of Procambarus clarkii. Classification (NCBI taxonomy): domain Eukaryota; kingdom Metazoa; phylum Arthropoda; class Malacostraca; order Decapoda; family Cambaridae; genus Procambarus; species Procambarus clarkii. The sequence goes on from NC_091205.1 coordinate 16,995,677, forward strand.
ATCTCTATGTTGATGAGTGTTGCTTCCCTCATCTCTATGTTGATGTGTGTGTTGCTTCCCTCATCTCTATGTTGATGAGTGTTGCTTCCCTCATCTCTATGTTGGTGTGTGTTGCTTCCCTCATCTCTATGTTGATGAGTGTTGCTTCCCTCATCTCTATGTTGGTGTGTGTGTTGCTTCCCTCATCTCTATGTTGGTGTGTGTTGCTTCCCTCATCTCTATGTTGGTGTGTGTGTTGCTTCCCTCATCTCTATGTTGGTGTGTGTTGCTTCCCTCATCTCTATGTTGGTGTGTGTTGCTTTCCTCATCTCTATGTTGGTGTGTGTGTTGCTTCCCTTTCTCTTCTGCCTCGCTCCTCTTCACAACCCCTCTCTCTCTCTCTCTCTCTCTCTCTCTCTCTCTCTCTCTCTCTCTCTCTCTCTCTCTCTCTCTCTCTCTCTCTCTCTCTCTCGGGATATACCTTTCCCGGAAAGTCCTTTCCCCTCTCCCTACCCATCTCTCCCCTCTCCGTCACTTGTAACCCGTCTTGTTCGTCTCCCACTCCTTCTTTTCGGCTTCTCTTTTCACTCTCCTTCGCTTCCCCATCCTAACTCGCCCTCCCTCCTCTCCCCTTTACCCAGCCCTCGACCTCTTCCTCATCCCCTCTCACCCTATTTAAGATCCTACGCTCCCTGACTGTCTCTTTTACCGTTAAACTTCATAATTTGGCAGAGTTATTTGACAACAAATGGAAGAGGAACCAACGAAAGGTCAAAGAAACAGGTGGTAGACAGCAAGTAGACTTGCAGGCAGGCAGACAGGCAGGCAGGCAGGCAGGCAGGCAGGCAGGCAGGCAGGTAGGCAGGCAGGCAGGCAGGCAGGCAGGCAGGCAGGCAGGTAGGCAGGCAGGCAAGCATGATGACAGGTAGGAAAGCAAGTAGACAGGAGATCTGATAGATAGGAAAGCAATCAGGTGAGCCAAGCAGGCAATGTTTACATGTCTGCCAGCAAGTAACCCAGCCCTCGACATTTACTGCCGACCTCGTCTCATAGCTGCTGGGAGTTCCTGCATTCTTATCCAGCAACCATCGGGTGACCCGCTACCCGGCCCGGACACCCGGTCATGGGACCCGGTTAGGAGACCCGGCCAGGAAGAGGGGAGGAGTTGGTACCCATCAAGAGGACCCGCTCAGGAGACCCAGTCTTGCTGCTCCAGGTATCGGATTAGCTGAAATGTGTAGAACGGTTGAACGGGTAAAGGCGACATTCCCGGAATCACAGAGTAGTGACGTGGTGGCGCTAGTGTTGCAGTTCTGACTTTGCATCTGATGCAGTGCAACTCGCTTGACTGTGCATGATTGCTTACTATATGCACTTTGACGCAAGTAGCCAATTATCAAATGAAGACGCTGGCCTGAAAATGATCTGGAGAACACTGCACTCTCACACAGGTGAATGATTGGACTCTACAGTCACACACAGGTGAATGATTGGACTCTACAGTCACACGCAGGGGAATGATTGGACTCTACACTCGCACACAGGTGAATGATTGCACTCTACACTCTCACGCAGGGAAATGGTTGAACTCTACACTCACACAGAGGCAGCGACGCTACACGTAAAGTTAGCGCGTGGTCAAGCTGTCGCTGCTTAAGCTATGATGAGCCACATCGAGTCAACAGTCAAGGATTCCTCTGGCGGAAAATAGCTACGTTGAGAGCTGAAGCCTCTGGGATGCCAAGGATGCATTATTCCTCAGACATCACCCACTAGGTGGAGGCTAGTGTTGCTGTGCCTGCCGAAGCACACTTAGCTACGTAAGGGAACTAGTTTCCCCCCATGGGGCACCCCCAGGGGACATGTAGCTAGGTGAAAGGTACTAGTTCCCTCTGTTGGATTTCATTGTGGCTTGTCTTCCCGGATCCAGAAATTCTTCAAGGAATGGGAGGCAGCCAGGTATCGCCTCTTGTGTAGCGGAGCCCACACCTTGTGACACGAGCCCACACCCTGTGACACGAGCCCACACCCTGTGACACGAGCCCACACCCTGTGACACGAGCCCACACCTTGTGACACGAGTCCACACCTTGTGACACGAGCCTACACCCTGTGACACGAGCCCACACCTTGTGACACGAGTCCACACCCTGTGACACGAGCCTACACCCTGTGACACGAGCCCACACCTTGTGACACGAGTCCACACCCTGTGACACGAGTCCACACCCTGTGACACGAGTCCACACCTTGTGACACGAGCCTACACCCTGTGACACGAGCCTACACCCTGTGACACGAGCCCACACCCTGTGACACGAGTCCACACCTTGTGACACGAGTCCACATCCTGTGACACGAGCCGCGCCCTCACCTACTTCCTCTCAACCAACCAATGGGGAAAAAAAAGGGGTCTCCGTTATTCATGAATATCCTCCCGGTACATTACAAGAGCTAAAAACGACCAGTGACTAGTGATAACGGGGACAGGTCGTTACCCAGCGATAGTAATTGGATGCGTCTTCCTAGTGGAATATCAGGTGTAGAGATGCTTGGAGTTCGTTAACCTATCATCACTAATGCTATTGCTGCTGCTGCTGCTGTAACTGTTATTGATAACTGGCGCTGCTGTTGCTGCTTGTGGTGTTGCTGCAACTGACACCACCGCTCCTATGCCAGTTAAGTCCACTACGGGCTCACCATAGCCCGTGCTACGTGGAACTTCTTCCGAGTAGCTGAATCTATAACAACATGCTGCAACTGCTGCTGCTGTTGTAACTGCTATTGATAACTGGCGCTGCTGTTACTGCCTGTGGTGTTGCTGCAACTGCTGCTGCTCCAATCAAGCTGGAATGGAAGTTGTGAATGGTTCGGATGTGTTCGTTTCTGGATACCTTTCATATCCTTCTCCTTCACTGTGTCTGCGTGTTGATGAGTCTGTCTCTGCCTGTCGTGGGTGTTTCCTCGCTTCCTGCTAATCGTGTCTAATAGTCAGTAGCCTCGCACTTCTTCCTTGCTGAATGGTGGCCTTAAAGCCTTTATCAACATCTGAGAGGCTATTGAGACCACCATAATAGATTACTGACCAACCAGTAAGTGTTCCTTATACCCTACTTCAGTCCAGGACTCGAGTAAACTCATATTGGATGTACACTATGAAGTTGTGTACTTCCCTTGGTGTGAATACTCAGTTTGTTTTTTTGTGACCCTTTGAGAATATAGTACAGTAAAGTATTTTAAGAAAGGACAAGAGAACTGCAATTTTTGGAAGCCTTTGTGGCTCATATATGATGTAGCCATGGTGGGCAGTGTGACACATATATGTAACCCTCTGGAAGATCGTTTACATATATCAGAAACAGGATGGGTTGTGTGTGTGTGTGTGTGTGTGTGTGTGTGTGTGCGTGTGCGTGTGCGTGTGCGTGCACGTGCACGCGCGCGTGGGGTCGTGGGGTGAGGGGGGGGGGGGGAGGAAGCACCCGGTACTGGAACGTTCCCACCGCCATCTCGAATCCCATAAGCACCATAAACACCTTCATTCCCTCACCTGCGGCGCCGTTATCACCCTTATCACCTGCCCTCATAAGTAACATAATGTCACCTCCCAACATAACTGGGTTAGGCCAAGTGTTCTCACGGCAATATAATATCTTCCTTGGGATCCAAAAGGAAATTTACGAATCTGGAAGAAAACCCAAGAGTATAGCCCTTATGGAATGCCTCCAAAGGGACCCTTTTGAGGCTGACGTGACTGGATCCAGCTTCCTGTGAAAAGTTTAGCTAATATGGCGTTTTGTGGCGCGAGTCGCCCCGGTGGCAAAGATCAGGCCCTCCACGCCCGAAAGGTCTCAGTCTTCTAGGTCTTCGGCAGCGGTGTCGACCCACAAGAGCCATTTATATGCCACAACGTCCCTTTTCTTCCCCTCTGCTTCCTCCTCTTCTGCTTCGTCCGCTGCTGCTACTGCTTCAGTTTTTTACCCCTGCCTCCTACACCATCTCTTCCCTCCGTCTCTGCTATAATCCTTGCCTTCTGCTCCTCTTCCTCCTCCTTCGGCTCTTCATGTTTTGTTTTTAGACATTATCTCTTCAGTCACCCAACACCTCCACTTTCTCTAGGCTCTTTGTCTGAAATCTTCTCCTTCTGCAGGAGTCTCGGGCGTGGACCTGGGCCTCCAGCGTTGTGGGAAGCATCTACACTTTTCTTACTGAACTCATTGCCTTGGCTGCCAACATGTGGTGGAGCCTATCACGTCGAGCCTGGCCTCGGGCCGGGCTTGGGGAGTAGAAGAACTCCCAGAACCCCATCAACCAGGTATCAGAGTCAACTGTTTTACGCCTGAGTGTTAGGCCACTGAAGAAGAGGGGGAGGGGGGGAGGGAATACAGCTGTATGATTACGATAACGTTTTTGGAATGTGTGTGGAATATATATACTGATTTTGTTTGATCTAGCTACTGTTAGTGTTTGCATTATGGCCAAGTAGAGACAGCAGATGCTCTGGAAGAGTTGTGGAAAACAAAATTAGTTTGTATTCGTTCTGGAGCTAATAACTTCACTCCTCACCTTATCCAGCATATTTACCCTTTACTCTGCCACGTTACTTCCTCCATTCCTATTTTCCATCCTTCCCCCGCCTCTATCCCTCCCTTTCCCTTCTTCAATCCCCCCCCCCTTCCCTCACCTCTCTCCGTCACCCTTACAACCACTTCAGATTTCTCCCTCAGTAAAGTTCCCACCATCTTGCTTTCTCCCTAAGATTCGGCACCCCGGCAGGTCACACTTCCTCTACTCCTTCAAGACCCTCTTAGTTCTCCACCGATCTTAACCCCTAACCCCTTAACGAGAGAGAGAGAGAGAGACAGAGAGACAGAGACAGAGAGAGCACGCAGAGACTCAGCTCCTCTTTTTTGACAAGGACGGCGTACCTATGTTGGGTTTCCCCTTGACAGGCTTCCCAGTGGGCCCCGTCCCCTTCCACTCTACTGTAAATGTAAATGTAAATGGAAGGAAGGATGAAAACAATTCGAAGAAATACAAAATAAGATGTCTTCCAGCCCACGTATTCCATAGGCGTCCCTAAGACTAGAAACGCTGTCCCTTACTTATCCAGGACTGGCTAAAGCTGCCTCACCTATCTATCCCTTCACTGTTATAGAACTATTCCTTCATTGTTATAGAACTATCCCTTCACTGTTATAGAACTATCCCTTCACTGTTATAGAACTATCCCTTCACTATTATAGAACTATCCCTTCACTGTAATAGAACTATCCCTTCACTGTAATAGAACTATCCCTTCACTGTTATAGAACTATCCCTTCACTGTTATAGAACTATCCCTTCACTGTAATAGAACTATCCCTTCACTGTTATAGAACTATCCCTTCACTGTAATAGAACTATCCCTTCACTGTAATAGAACTATCCCTTCACTGTAATAGAACTATCCCTTCACTGTAATAGAACTATCCCTTCACTGTTATAGAACTATCCCTTCACTGTAATAGAACTATCCCTTCACTATTATAGAACTATCCCTTCACTATTATAGAACTATTCCTTCACTATTATAGAACTATTCCTTCATCAATTACAGTTATGTATTGATGAGTAACTATGAACTCTCCCTTACGTATTGTACAGGATCATGAACCACTAAGCAACAGCCTAGTGGATCAAACTCTCACAAGTCAAGCCTGGCCTCGGGCCGCTCCAAGCAACAGCCTAGTGGACCAAACTCTCACAAGTCAAGCCTGGCCTCGGGCCGGGCTTGGGGAGTAGAAGAACTCCCAGAACCCCATCAACCAGGTATCAACCAAGTGCCCCTCACCAATCATTCAGGTTTACGAATCATGCCCTTACCAATCATATAGGTATACGAATCTTGCCCCTCACCAATCATACAGGTTTACGAATCATGCCCCTCACCAATCATATAGGTTTACGAATCATGCCCTTACCAATCATATAGGTTTACGAATAATGCCCCTCACCAATCATACAGGTTTACGAATCATGCCCCTCACCAATCATATAGGTTTACGAATCATGCCCCTCACCAATCATATAGGTTTACGAATCATGCCCCTCACCAATCATATAGGTTTACGAATCATGCCCTCACCAATCATACAGGTTTACGAATCATCCCCTCACCAATCATACAGGTTTACGAATCATGCCCCTCACCAATCATATAGGTTTACGAATCATGCCCTCACCAATCATACAGGTTTACGAATCATGCCCTCACCAATCATATAGGTTTACGAATCGTGCCCTCACCAATCATATAGGTTTACGAATCGTGCCCTCACCAATCATACAGGTTTACGAACCATGCCCTCACCAATCATACAGGTTTACGAACATTTCAATAGCTAATCACCTCTCAAGACGTGCACCTGCCAATCTGAATCTTGTGATTAATTTTAATTATTTAATTTTAACTATTTTTTTTACCCCTGGGTGTAAATTAATCCCTTGTATTTTTATAGATTGGATTTGTTATTTTATTTTTTTATTTTTAACAAAACACAATCCATGTATATTACACTTTTGAGTATCGATAATATATCAAAATCAACATTATATTACTCCAATATTTTCAAATATAGTCTGAAAATCTTACTTGGCTTCACGCAACAGCAAAATCTAATTTCTCAGGGAATTTGCAACTAATGCCAGTCAACCTCTTCACCGACTTTTCCTCTACTCATTACAAAAAAATCTTCACTCATAAACTATGAGGCTGTCAGAAAATAAGCTTGCGGCTCTCTTCAGCACCTTCGTACCTCACTGGTACTCGTTAAATGTAGGCCAGAACGTTTCCTATTAAATTACTAACTTCCTGTCTCATTAGTGAGAAAAACTCAAGCATTTGTCAAACTCGCAAAATTGTTTACTTCTCTCTCTCTGAGGATACTAAGTGTGGGTATATTAGTGGATGAGCAGCTGTGTGTGAGTATCTGTGGGGATGAGTAGCTGTGGGGATGAGTAGCTGTGGGGATGAGTAGCTGTGGGGATGAGTAGCTGTGGGGATGAGTAGCTGTGGGGATGAGTAGCTGTGTGGATGAGTAGCTGTGTGTGTGAGTAGCTGTGGGGATGAGTAGCTGTGGGGATGAGTAGCTGTGTGTGTGAGTAGCTGTGGGGATGAGTAGCTGTGGGGATGAGTAGCTGTGTGGATGAGTAGCTGTGTGGATGAGTAGCTGTGGGGATGAGTAGCTGTGTGTGTGAGTAGCTGTGGGGATGAGTAGCTGTGGGGATGAGTAGCTGTGGGGATGAGCAGCTGTGTGTATGAACAACAAGGTGGAAGAGATACTGGACAGCTGGTCGACTGAATGGAAGGCCTAGTGGGTGTAGGGGATACCGAATCGTCTGAAAAGCCAGCTGCTTCGTAGCGTTTATCCCAAAAGCACAACTTTGTTAAACAAGCGAGCCAGGTCGACCGATACTCCAGTCACGGGGGGAAGAACGGACACAGTGCGAGAGAAGGAAGGAAGAACGACACAACCAGGGCCGCAGGGAACAAGGAGCGTGAGCACACTCTGCAGGAGAACAGCCGGAGCGTGTCCACAGCGTGTCGAGGTCACTCGCTAATCCTGGTGGCAGGGAGGTGGCCGGGTGTCGTGGGTCAAAGGTCGCCGACACCCTCTGCTGCCCGACCGACGCAACCTTGGGTGGGCCGGTACTCTCTCGATACTTGCTCCTTCGTCTTTCTCACCAATTATGTCGTTTCGCAAAAGTTTGAATAACTTGTGAACACTTCTCAGCAAAGTCTTACCTTTCAAGTGATGTATATTCTGTAGGTTTCTTACGAGACTAAAATTGCGCTTAAATGATTTTATAATTTGAAATTGAATTGAAATTGAAATAAGTATATTGAGGTAAAATACACACAAAGGGATGAGGTAGCTCAAGCTATTCTCACCCCGTTCAGTACAACGTGTTAATACATACATAGATTTGATTTGGCCAAGTACAAATCTGCATATGGTAATGACTAGGAAATCCCTGATCCCTTATGTATAAATCTTTCATATATAAAAAAAACAGGCTTCCGAAAGACTAATGGGCACGAAAATGTATTAAACCGTAATAAATTAACTCGAGTATAAGAGCAATTTACGCGTCATTATCCGTGGCGTGAACGCGAGGGTCAGAGAGCAGACGGGGTGGGGATGCGACATTTCACGAAGGATTTGCAAATTTCATAAGTTACCCCTTCCGGAGGTCGACCGGGGGCACAGCTAATGGAAATACTTATACTGTTATTGACCTAACGGGGCTGATAAACAGGACCTTAACGGGAGTAAATTACTACGCCGTTACCCTTTCCCCCCTCTCCCTTCCACTTCCTATCTCCCCCCCACCCCCCCCCCTTTCCCTCTCTCATTACCTCTCTCCTATCCTCTTCTGTCCTATTCCGTCTTCCATTCCCTTCCCCTCAGGGGTATATAGTGCCTCATCATGCTTCTCGTTGATCCATGGTTATCTTGAGGTTATCTTGAGATGATTTCGGGGCTTTTAGTGTCCCCGCGGCCCGGTCCTCGACCAGGCCTTCACCCCCCAGGAAGCAGCCCGTGACAGCTGACTAACACCCAGGTACCTATTTTACTGCTAGCTAACAGGGGCATAGGGTGAAAGAAACTCTGCCCATTGTTTCTCGCCGGCGCCTGGGATCGAACCCAGGACCACAGGATCAAAAGTCCAGCGTGCTGTCCGCTCGGCCGACCGGCTATGGTGAACTACCATGGTGAACTACTATGGTGAGACTGGCCAGTGGTGAAGCACTAGGTTATGATAGTTTAAGCCCGTCTGAGGCACGTGTGCAGTCAGGTATGTACCGTGCTTTCAAGCGGAATATGATGTAGGTCATTCACGAGGAAAGCAATATATTCTAGGCTACCGTTATGTGAGAAGTTGGGTAGTGCAGAACAGTGATGAACAGTGAAGAACAGTGAAAAACAGTGATGAGTAGTGCAGCACAATTACCAGTAGTGAAGCACAGTGACCAGTAGCACAGCACAGTGACGGTGAGGATGAACAAAGAGGTTGTATCACCGCCAGTATGGTGAACAGTGAATCTAACGTCACTGTTCGTGCTCTGAGCCGCGCTGGTATATAGCGAGTCCCTTAGGGGCAATGCTTTTTCATTCTACGGTGAATACAGTGATCTATAATTCTATACTGTGGTCTATGCAACGGACACCATAATAACTATGCCTCTAGGTAGCTGAGTAGCTGAATACTTAGGGGGTCTGGTAGCTGAGCGGAGAGCGCGCAGGACTCGTAATTCTGAGGTCCGGGTTCGATTCCCGGAGCAGGCAGAAACAAATTGGCAGTTTCTTTTACCCTGATGCCCCCTGTTATCTAGCAGTAAATAGGTACCTGGGAATTAGACAGCTGTTACGGAGAAGCCCTCTGGGTGTGTGTGTGTGGAGGGGGGAAGGGGGCCGGAGGGGGGGGGGGGAATAGTTAGTAATTAGTTACAGTTAATTGATTGACAGTTGAGAGGCGGGCCGAAAGCTCAACCCCCGCAAGCACAACGAGGTGAGTACACACACACACACACACACACAAACCAATACACACACACACACACACACACACACACACACACACACACACACACACACACACACCATACACACACACACACACACACACACACACGAACCAACACATACACACACACTCTCATATGACAGTTGAGAGGCGGGACCAAAGAGATAAAGCTCAACCCCGCAAGCCCAACTAGGTGGGTACACACACACACACACACATACAAACCAATACACACACACACACACACACACACACACACACACACACACACACGAACCAACACATACACACACACACACAAACCAATACACACACACACACACACACACACACACACACCCCCTCCCCCCCCCCCCACACACACACAAACCCCCCCCCCCCACACACACACAAACACCCCCACCCCCCCTCCCCCCACACACACACACACAAAGTCTCTCTACGACCCTCAAGTTGTTAATTGGAATTTTAATGAACATCTATTCCTCGTTATGTAACTTTGCTTTATATACCAATTCAAAAAAGCCAGTTAATTACCGCTTGAGCGGCGAACACTCATTAGAATTAGTTGTTAAGGCATTTCCAGTTAGTTACAAGTTATTCCGTAAGTTATGCCCTCCGTGACAGGTTAATTAAAAGTATATTTCTGATTAATTCCAGTTACTTTCGCTCGTCAGAAATCGGGGCATAAGACCATAGATCATGGATTTTGATTTCATTTGTTCGTGGGTTTTGATTGGCTTATTTGGCTGGTCGTTCGGAGGTAGGGGTATTTGTTTCATTAGGCGATTATACCGAGTACGGTGTTGGCACGATAGATTGTACCGTGTACGGTGTTGGCACGATAGAATATACCATGCACGGTGTTGGCACGATAGAATATACCATGCACGGTGTTGGCACGATAGATTGTACCGTGTACGGTGTTGGCACGATAGAATATACCATGCACGGTGTTGGCACGATAGATTGTACCGTGTACGACGTTGGCACGATAGATTATACCATGCACGGCGTTGGGACGATAGATTATACCATGCACGGTGTTGGGACGATAGATTATACCATGCACGGCGTTGGGACGATAGATTATACTATGCACGGCGTTGGGACGATAGATTATACCATGCACGGCGTTGGGACGATAGATTATACAATGCACGGTGTTGGGACGATAGATTATACAATGCACGGTGTTGGCACGATAGATTATACCATGCACGGCGTTGGGACGATAGATTATACCATGCACGGCGTTGGGACGATAGATTATACAATGCACGGTGTTGGCACGATAAATTATACCATGCACGGTGTTGGCACGATAGATTATACCATGCACGGTGTTGGAACAATAGATTATACCATGCACGGTGTTGGAACAATAGATTATACCATGCACGGCGTTGGAACAATAGATTATACCATGCACGGCGTTGGGACGATAGATTATACCATGCACGGTGTTGGAACAATAGATTATACCATACTCAACATTGGGACAATAGATTATACCATATAATATTTTTAACAGATAGAAAAAGTTGTAAAAGTTGTAAAAAAAAATTTGTTGTATGAAGATCTTTAAGACCGTCAGCTTAGAGCTTAGAACAACTTAGATTAACTTAGATTAACTTAGAACAACTTAGATTAACTTAGAACAACTTAGATTAACTTAGAACAACTTAGATTAACTTAGAACAACTTAGCGTTTATGTATGCTTGTGAACTTCCTTCGCCATAGAAAGAAGACATATATACATATATACATATATACATATATATATATACATATATATATATATATATATATATATATATATATATATATATATATATATATATATATATATATTAAAAATATAGCATTTACAAACACAATTTAACCTTTTCACCCAATTATTATGTTTCATAACTAGCTTCACTTAACCCTGAACGAAATGGGGAATTTTCCACTTAAATGTTCATGCTTTTTAAAAGTGAATTACGAGTTAATTATAATTTGAAACTATATATATTGCGGTGTGAGCCAGTCTTCTGTCTGATGAGAGAGTGAACATTGTGTTGATAGTGAACTGTTCATAGTGAACTTAAGCGGGGTTCGTTCTGAGTCCTTAAAGAGACTGAAACTGGCTTCTATGGATTTTTTGTATTTTTTTTGTAATGGGTCATTTTTGTGAAAAAAAAAGATTTTCTGCCATTTAAAAATATATCCATTTTTTTCTCGATGGTTTTTCTATGAAAAAAAAATTGGGTCTTTCTCACCATGTGCTATTTTTTTCATTAAAGCTCATTTCTATGCCTTCAAAAGTTAAATTTCTGCTTCTTCAAACTTTTTCTTACTACTAAATGTTCAACCTAATTGGTCCAAGACCTTTTTATCTTAAAAGCCTCTTTTTTTTCTTTACCTAAAAGACCATTTTTTTTTTTACTTCCAAAAAGCCTACGTTTCAACCTCAAACAGCCTTTTTCTTTTGCCATTAAAAAAATATTTTTTTTTTTAAGGTGTGCTCTTCCTCTCCAATAGACCCTTTCTCTGACTCCAAAATGGTCTTTCCTCCCGTCCTCCTCCTCCGGGGTTTTCATCCCAAATTTTCATTTTTAGCTCCTCGAAAAAAATTATTCTACCTCTGAACAAATCCACAAGGGCCGTGACGAGGGTTCGAACCTACGTCCGAGAGGATCCCAGACGCTGCCTTAATCGACTGAGCTACGACATGGTTAATGGAATTGCAACCGGAAGTTCTACTGACCTTATTCGGATCCTTCAGCCGAGTAAGGTCTATTCTATCTCTATCCAAAATGCTCTTAACTCTTCACCAAGATCTCTTTCTTTACCTAAAATTTGTTCTGTCTTCACTTCTCAGGGCTTCTGTCTCTACAAACTGTTATTTTCTTCCTTGAAGGTCTCACTCTCTCCCTCGAAGACGTTCCTTAGACTCGAGGCTCATGCTCCAAGGAGTACAACTCTCTACAATGTTCCTCTCTCACACTCCAAAACTACTTCTCTCTCTCTCTCTCATTCTACATCCCTTCTTCCTATCCCTTTAAAATGTTCCTTCGTTATCTCCAAGATAACGAAGGAACGTTATCTCCAAGATAACGAAAGGAACTATTTTTTTCTCTCAAAAATACAATTTCCGCTATCTTCTCCAAGTGCTATCCCTTTCCTTCTATGCAACATGTTGCTCTGATATACAAAGAACTCTCTCTCACTCTCTCTCTCTCCAAGTACTCCTTCCTTCACCTCCAAAAGCCTCTCCATCACTTCTCTCCCCTGCCTCTCCCACGCTCCCTCCCTCCCTACCCACCCCTCCTTGTCTCTCCCTCCCTCCCTCTCTCCCTCTCCTCCTTACAACCTGAGTCCAATTAAGCTCACCCTAATTACCACCAGCCATTGCATATTCTGCTTGTTAAGTCTTGAAACTAGGAAATTTAATAGATATTCTGTGTTTTTAATATCAATACATTATACGCCCTGAACACCTATTAAAAATATATTTTGGTGTGTGTATATATATATATATATATATATATATATATATATATATATATATATATATATATATATATATATATATATATATATATATATGTCACAGTACCGTGAACAGTGCCGCTGGCCTCACCACAGTCACCACTTGTGTCTCCATCTCATCTCTGCGTGTACGCACATTTTTACGCGTGGTGTGCGTCGCATGCGTCATGCCTCCCCCCCCCCCCCGCCTGCGCAGTAGAGGACGTTTACCCGATGCGTTGCGCACGACGCCGCTATACAGTCACCCAATTATACACAGAAGGAAACAACACTATAAAATTCCAATTACGAAGTTGATGCAGATGGACCCTATTTTTCACGGCGGGGCTGAGGGCCCGTAGGGGGGGGGGGGAGAGAGGAGGAGGGGGGGTGAGGGGTAGAAGGGGGGGGGAGAGAGAGAGGGGGGGGGGAAAGGGGGGAAGACGTAAGAACATCCTCAGTCGTGTGCCGCCCCCCCTACTCCCCTTATTCCCCAATTTTCAAGTCATAGGTATTAACTCCATGGAGTTTATTTATCATGCATTTCCCCCCCCCCCTTTTTTTTATTTGTTTATTCACATTCTTTGTGTCTTATTCCGTCTTCTCGTCTCCCTTTTTTGTCTGAATGTTCCTAATCTTCGTTCTCATCTTTTCCATCTTCCGGTCCTATTCCTTGTTTCTCTCCCACTTTCCTATTTCTCATTCCCTTTTATATGCTTTCACATCCCCTTTCCCCTTTCCCCGTCCAAGTGGTTGGGCACCACTCCTTCCCCCCCCCCCCGTCCCATCACCAAAATCCTTATCCTGACACCTTCCAAATGCTATATAGTCGTAATGGCTTGGCACTTTCCCCTGATAAATTCCTTCCTTCCTTCCCCCCCCCCCTCTCCCATCCCTTAATCCCATAGAGCACTTGAACACAATTAAAATGTTTCTGGAATTATATAAACAATAAAATGTGTAGTTCGCTTGTCTGGGCCAGATAATGCGCGTGTGTTATCCGGGGTGTGGTATACGCGGGCCATTACCTACAGTGGCCCCCTGAGTTATGGCCCTAGGGCCCGGAGTCACGGGCGGAGGAAGGGGCCAATAACCCACCAGTAGGCCATACCGCCAGTGGGCCCTGAAATATATATAGGCTCGAGTCTTGACTTACGGTTGGGGGCCCTCATATATCTCCAGTGGGCCCTGAAATATATATAGGCTCGAGTCTTGACTTACTGTTGGGGGCCCTCATATATCTCCAGTGGGCCCTGAAATATATATAGGCTCGAGTCTTGACTTACTGTTGGGGGCCCTCATATATCTCCAGTGGGCCCTGAAATATATATAGGCTCGAGTCTTGACTTACTGTTGGGGGCCCTCATATATCTCCAGTGGACCCTGAAATATATATAGGCTCGAGTCTTGACTTACGGTTGGGGGCCCTCATATATCTCCAGTGGGCCATGATGCAATGTGAGCCAATAGGGGGGCATTACGGTGCCAGTGGGTCTACGGTGATGGCACAAGGGCCATGATTTGTGTCCACAATACAATGTCGATTTGAAGGAACCACTGTAGTCGCCTCCCTCAAAGTGCATACAGAATAGACCATAGTATTCACATACACAACATAGGCCTACTCAAATTTTAAGCCATGATTGACTAAACTATATCACCTCAACATATAACAACAGTCGAATTCAGTCGATAAGTTTCTAAATAAATACACACACACACAATGCATTTTTGTCGAAAAGACGATTTTTATAAGAGATTTCAACGCTACAAAAAGGCGCGATCTGTCCTTTGGATTCACAAAGACAAAATTTAAGACCAACAAATAAACTCTACTTCCCACTCTCTTAATTCTTTGTTTCCTTGTTACCACTTTCGCCCTGTGTAATTTCCGTCCGGGGTTCGGCCTTGGATTGACTTGAGGGGAGCAAGGCTGCCGGCGCCGCCAGTTTCTTCCGATAGCAATCTTCAAGACGTAGGGAGGTGGGCTTAGCTCGGCTCCCTGCCAAGATGCGTATCTTTTCAACACCTGAGCCCTTCCCGCAGCGTTGGGCGGACAGTGGGTGGGCTGTGGGGGCGGGGGGGGGCTGTGGGGGCGGGGGGAGGGGGCTGTATGGGTGAGGGGGGGGGGATTTATTGTTCATGGGAACCTGTAGTGTATCGGCCCCCAACACCTTCGAGTTGTATGGCTGTATTTTGGATCTTGTCGGGGAGGGGGTGGGTGGCAGGGAGAATTATGCCTGCCATGCAGGGAACTTTTCCTCATTATTGCGTGGGGACACCATCACCCTGTTCCTTGCTTCCTTCTCCTTCATTCCCTCGTCTCTTCTCCGCCATCCATCCCTCTATTCTTTTCCGGTTATTCATCCCCCTCTTCTCGTCTGACCCTTCTTCGCCTTCTATTGGTTTCCTCTACTCTTTCCATCCTCCTTAACCTGGGACTAAGTAAGCTAACATGTTGGCTGCATGGTGACTATGTCGAGCCCAGGTACGCCAGCCTGCTCGATTCTGTTCCAGGGGGCCGTCGTCTTGGAGAGTGGCCTCGGGCTCTGAACGTCTTGGGTCTCTAGGGCTCTCGTCTTGGAGAGTGGCCCCGGGCTCTGAACGTCTTGGGTCTCTAGGGCTCTCGTCTTGGAGAGTGGCCCCGGGCTCTGAACGTCTTGGGTCTCTAGGGCTCTCGTCTTGGAGAGTGGCCCCGGGCTCTGAACGTCTTGGGTCTCTAGGGCCATCGTCTTGGAGAGTGGCCCCGGGCTCTGAACGTCTTGGGTCTCTAGGGCCGTCGTCTTGGAGAGTGGCCCCGGGCTCTGAACGTCTTGAGTGTCAACTGTCCATATAGGGCGGACGTCAGGAGGAAGAAGGGCCCCTTAACCCTTTGAGTGAAGGGGTTAGAGGGAGGGAGAAGGAGTTCCTTTGGGTGAGGAACGTTCCAAGGGCGTTCTCAGCCCTTGGAACCTGTACTGAGAACATCTTATATGCCGTTATATCAATCTAACAATGCAGAAGTGGACATCCAAGCTGCATTATGGGGCCCTCCATCTTCAGTTCAGGGTCCTCCAACCCCTGCTAGATGGCCCCCTTCAATCTGTGTTGAAGCCAGCCATCGAATACTAGTGGTCCTCAAGCATGTTCTAAGGGGTTCGAAAATCATGCTATAGGGGCCCCTACCTACTTCATTTAATGGGGGGGCCCTGTGTCCCCATGGCCCTATGGCATGTGTCTTGTGGCCCAACGTCATGTATCCTGTGTCACTACGTTCTGTGTCCTCCAAACTTTGAAAACTTTGGAAATAAAAAGACTGCTGGAAAGCGTAGGAAATTTTTTCTTGTATGAGGTTATGTATTGTTGATTGTATTTGTTTGTAGTTACGTTGCATATTGTATTACGATTGTTTTCTTGTATGTGTTTGTATCGTGATGTATTTTTTATTTTTATGGCGTCAGGACAGAGCTATATATATCTCTTATTTTCTGTCAAATATATTATAAATCTGTTTAATTTTCAGTCATTTTTTTTATCTCCGTCTTTGTCAGCCACACACAGACAGCATCCACACACTGTCAGCCACATACTGTCAGCATCCACACACAGACAGCATCCACACACTGTCAGCCACATACTGTCAGCATCCACACACACAGACAGCATCCACACACTGTCAGCCACACACAGACAGCATTCATGTAAATATAGATATCACAACGCTTTGAATCGAATATTATATTACAAGATATCTATTGTGTAAGTTATGCACGATATCCGCAATCCACTGACGATAGAGGGTAAGGAATGATAGCCCGATTAACGAATTAAATGAAAATTTTGTTGTTTAATGAACACACTAAAAATTTGTTTGTGTTTAGTACGAATATAAGTCCTGCCGGTTAACGAATGAGGCTTATAAAGCCCCGTTTAAAATATTGCGAACTGATTAACGCAGCCATTAACGAATCGCCTGTGTAACGCAGCGATTAACGAGTACTCAGCATAGTTCATTAATCAACTTTTCAAACTCAACCATAACAAGTAAGGAAAATGAACAATTTATCAACGGAAAAGCCGTATAACCCCGCGATTAACGAAACACCCGATTAATTCAGCAATTAACGAGGAGGGGGGAGGGGGGGGAGTGGGCAGGAAGGAGGGGGGGAGAGGGGGAGGGGATGATCTTATACGCTTCTTATAAGAAAAGGAACAGGAGGGGGGGGGAATAGGAAGGGAAAAAGAGAGAAGAAAAAGAGAGAAAGAAGACAAAGAAGAGAGGAAATGGTGATTTAAGACGATGGTGAAAAGGAGAGAATAAGGAATGGGGGATGGAATGGTGGAAAGGAAAGGTAGGGAAGGGGGGTGGGAAGGGGCAAGCGCCCTAACGAGCCATCATGAGGGACCCAATTAAAGCTATAACCTCAGGGAGGGAGGTGGGGGGGGGGGGGGAGGGGGGGAGGTGACGAGCGACGAGCTGGCCAATAGGAACGCATTTATTTCTCTCTCTAAATAATCACTGGTGCTTTCGGTATGTGGTTTGATTTATTGGCGAGTTGGCGTCGTTATTTGTTCGCGGTGAGCATTCAATTATTCTCGTGTTAGTTAAGAGGACGGAGGGAGGGAGGGAGGGAGAGAGAGAGAGAGAGAGAGAGAGAGAGAGAGAGAGAGAGAGAGAGAGAGAGAGAGAGAGAGAGAGAGAGAGAGAGAGAGAGAGAGCAGTTACCTCATCAATTATAATCTTTTATACACTGACAAGATGAATATTATCCTGTTTTATTGCCTCAAATAATTTATATATATATATATATATATATATATATATATATATATATATATATATATATATATTATAATATATATAATATATATATCGACATCTGACTGAGGATAATCAGGCCCCAGGAGTGGAAAATCGGCCTCCTATTGTAGAGCATTATAAAAATACATTCACTCAGGCCTTCAAGAAGGATGAGAAGGTGATACGATATATAATTGGCAGGAATTGTGAACCTTGCAGCGAAAACCGCAAGGATTCGTCCTGTCATTTCTTATGACAACTCTTGTACATCTTCTCTTATTATGAGAAGTCATCTCTCTGCCTCCTCTGAGGTGTACCGATGTAGTGAAGCAATACAAATGGAACCTTTGGAATCTGTGAGTTCCGAAAAATATGGTACATTGGACATACCACTAACACATTGAGTAGACGCCATTGAACACATTGAGTAGACGCCATTGAACACATTGAGTAGACGCCATTGAACGCATTGAGTAGACGCCATTGAACACATTGAGTAGACGCCATTGAACACATTGAGTAGACGCCATTGAACACATTGAGTAGACGCCATTGAACACAATGAGTAGACGCCATTGAACACATTCAGTAGACGCCATTGAACACATTGAGTAGACGCCATTGAACACAATGAGTAGACGCCACTGAACACAATGAGTAGACGCCATTGAACACATTGAGTAGACGCCATTGAACACATTGAGTAGACGCCATTGAACACATTGAGTAGACGTGAATGTTAGTGAGCTGTCACGGGCTGCTTCCTGGGGGGTGGAGGCCTGGTCGAGGACCGGGTCGCGGGGACACTAAAAAGCCCCGAAATCATCTCAAGATAACCTCAAGAAGATAACGTCTTACACTTCATTTGCAAGACGGAGGTATTAAGCACCACCATTCTCAACACCTCAACACCATCATGAATCACCAAGATACAGTGAAAGATACGACACACGCACAGACGACGGTAGGAGGCTTCGTACTTACCTAAATGTAATTACCTAAGTGTAGTTACAGAATGAGAGCTACGCTCGTGGTGTCCCGTCTTCCCAGCGCTCTTTGTCATAAACTACTTCCTGGGGTCATCTCCAGACTCGTGTGCTGGAGGCTGTGTTCATTCGAGAACTGACACTAGTAATCAATATACAGATGAATTCGAAACTTCGAGCTTGGAGTTCGATGGTCCTCCACTGACCCAGAGGGAAGATGTAAGACCTGGCGGACAGCTAGAAGCAGTAGTCAGGTAACAGTCACCTCACCCTATCCTCCCCCGCTCCCTACCATTAAGGGGGTTAGGTGAATCGTTGAGCGAGGTGTACTCACGCTTATAAATGTGGCAGTAATAAAAGCGATGACTTACGGGCTATTCATGCCCATGCCACCTCTTGGGTGGCTTAATCTTTATCAATCTAGCGATGACAGGGAGACATCTCCCGTCACGCAGGGTGCAGTCGCACCTCCACAGATCTCCAGTATCATCTATTGATACTGGTAATGGCTCAAATGGGCCACCACTTACGGGTTATTCATGCCCGTGCCACCTTTTGGGTGGTTTAATCTTCATCAATCAATCAATCAGCGATGACACCAGACACACGCCCGCCAAACACACACCGAAACTACGACGTTGGTACAACGTTCAAACAAGTTTTAACACCTAACCAGTTATAACAACCAATATAGCAAGTTGTAACAACGTTCTAATACGTCATAAACATGTTAAGCGAAGATGTAACAACTTTATTACAAGTTGTAACAAGCGGAAAATAGAGACAGTTTCGGTTTGTGTTTCCAGGGGTACAGCACCGCTCTTGTGCCAGGTAAGTCCACTACGGGCTCACCATAGCCCGTGCTACTTGGAACTTTTTGTTCCAAGTAGCGAATCTTAAACAACAACAACCTTAACCTTATCAGAAGACGCTGGTATGGAGCCCAGAAGTCACTCCTTTAAACACTCACAAGTTAATGTCACCTTACAATGAACTGGATTCATTGTATCCAGAATTGCGATCACTTTCAACACATTATATGTTCCTGTTTGTGCTCACTGATGGCTCTTGTTCGTGTGATGTTCAGATGGTGTTAAAATTAACTTTAAATATTACCGTAGATGTGGCTTAGATGTTAATTATTGGTAAACCGTTGTTAATATAATATCCAATGACTAAATTGTACCGAAACTTGATAAATCATTGCAAATTTTTGAGAGAGAGAGAGAGAGAGAGAGAGAGAGAGAGAGAGAGAGAGAGAGAGACAGACGATATTTCGGAGCCAGAGAGGGAGACGATGTCTTAAAACAAGAAAAGGAGAAACCAAATCTTGAAGTAAGAGAGAGAGAGGCGATACGCTGAACAAGAGAGATAGAGACGATACCTCAGCTCTGGAGACGTTAGCCCACACCAGGGGAGACACGAGCCGTAAAGGACACGATGGGAGTGGATCTTGAGTCAAGATAGCATCACCAGTCGTTCAGGGACGTTCACCAACTCCTAACACCTTCCTACAGTTGATGGGGCGTCTGGAAGGGCGTTCAACAGCCCCTAACACCTTACTGAACAGCTTAGTACCCCTGCAGTTACTTCTGTGCCCAAAGGAAATGTATATGTTTATCTCTCAGAATGTTCGGTAATACGTTTATTGCTTGTGATGTGAGTCTATGTATGTATTAACACGATGTACTGAACGGGGTGAGAATAGCTTGAGCTACCTCATCCCTTTGTGTGTATTTTACCTCAATAAACTTATTTCAATTTCAATTTCTGTGCCCAAGCTCAGGGCATCAGTCTGCCGTTCAAATCCACTCTGATACTTCCCTTCGCTAGATGGGAAGCTTCCTGAATGGAGGTGATAACGCAGCCTAAGGTTTCCCGACGTCAAGAAAACGGTCCATTTAAAATGCCCTGATCCTAACCTACCAGAGGACCCAAAACAGAAAACGGGATAGTGCAGACGATGAGTCACAATAACGTGGCTAAAGTAAGTTGACCAGACCACACACTAGAAGGTGAAGGGACGACGACGTTTCGGTCCGTCCTGGACCATTCTCAAGTCGATTGTGAATCGACTTCAAGTCACAATCGACTTGAGAATGGTCCAGGACGGACCGAAACGTCGTCGTCCCTTCACCTTCTAGTGTGTGTGGTCTGATCAACATAGATGAAAACATCATCAACTACGTCGTCAAGTTTCCAGATGACACTAAGATGGATAAAGTAAGTGGTGAAAATGCTATTGAGGCCTAACACAGAGATCTATATGAACTCCACAATTGGCAGATGCTTTTTAATATCGAAGAAAATGCAAGACCTTGTAAGTGGAGCATAACAACCCACGTTACAACTCCCAAATCAACAGCAGATTGCAGCACAACCTCGCAATCTACTACAGAGTGCAATATGCTACCTTGCAGAAGATTGGTGAAGAAAAAAGACCTTAGAGTTAGAATCCACAAATCACAGAAAGACGCACAACAATTGTGGGTTGCAATGAAAAATGGCAACCAAATCCTAGGCATAATCAGATAGAATTTTGACTAGGTGGTTATACAACATGTATATATATATATATCTGGTGCGCCCCGACTTGGATAATTGTATCCAAGCATGGAGACTTCGTCTTCAGAAACACATATCTGCTTCAGGAGAAAGTTCAGCACCAGACGAAAAATCGTTCCAGAACTAAGTCGACTCCCATACCAGGAACCCTTGTGGGCCACAAGGCTAACAATTTTGAGGTTATCTTGAGATGATTTCAAGGCTTTTAGTGTCCCCGCGGCCCGGTCCTCGACAAGGCCTCCACCCCCAGGAAGCAGCCCGTGACAGCTGACTAACACTCAGGTACCTATTTTACTGCTAGGTAACAGGGGCATAGGGCGAAAGAAACTCTGCCCATTGTTTCTCGCCGGCGCCTGGGATCGAATCCAGGACCAGAGGATCACAAATCCAGCGTGCTGTCTGCTCGGCCGACCGGCTCCCTTACAACAACACTGCAAACCAGACTTGATAGGGCTGATCTCATCGAAACTTTGAACATACTGAACAATTTGGTTGAGATTGATCCAGACCACTTCTTCAAGAGATCCGATTTAACACAGACAAGAAGCAATGCTTTCAAGCTCACCAAGCCACAATGTAGAGCAGAAAATAGCAGATTCCTTTTCACCCATGAGGTTATAAACCCATGGAACCGCCTACCCGCCGAAGCCGTAACTGCCCAGACACTCTTGCAATTTCAAATCCAAGTAGATCAAATAATCAAGACTATTTAGTGGGACCTTTGACAAGCCACCAGCTTCCAGTCCTCGTCGAGGCCACTAGAGAGATTGTGGCCCTGAGGTAAAATCAGGTATATAATATATATTTAACGTGTAATATATGGGTTACAAAGATGGTTATCATAGGTTGTCGAGTTCCTCCAGCTCCTGAGATGGCGGGCAGGAACCCTGGATGCAGTGCGCATTTCCCCTCGTGTATATACATTATATATAAATAATTATACATTATATCTTATTAGTTTGTTGGGGCCACTGGAGGTCCAAGTCCTTCATCTGTCCTTGATCGTGAGGTTTGTAAATGCCAGTGTGTTGGTCATGCTGCCTGGAACCTTATTGGGGACGATGGGCACAGGAGGAGGAGGAGCAGGTGGGAGAGGAGGAACAATTGGAAATGAGTTAAGAAAGGAGGAAGAAGCAGCATAAATAACGAGGTTCTAGAGAGGAAGATAATGCTGATGCCAACGACCAAGATTAGGATCAGAAGGATTTGAGTGAGAAGGACATGGAGTTTACCTCATAAAAGACCAGTAGAGATAAGGAAGGAGACAGAGATTATATCCACCATCCTTCCCCCCCCCACTTCTCTTCCCAGACCCCCCCTCCCTTCCCCCCCCCCATCCTCTTGATCGTCCTCCTTCCATCTCCCCCCCCCTTCCCCCCCCCCATCCTCAGCAGACCATGAATCAGCCAGCTTTAGAGCTGATTACTTCTTTGTCTAGCACCGCCTGACGACGGAGCTGACAGCGTGCCCTTAACTTATCGCCCGGCTACCATGCTAATGTTACGAGTCGCCCCTTAAGTTAACCCTCCGGGATGGGCTAATAATCCCAAGTTGGCCCCTAAGTTGCCGAGCGTAATAACCTCTTATTACGGAAGTTCTCAGCCTCTATTTCTTGACCTATAGAGGTGGTTAAGACGCGCAAGTCAGTCTTTAACATGTCTTGGACGCCTGCCATGTTAAACCTAAACTACTCCGGTGTCACCAATCAGATCTTCAACCAAATGTTGTCTTCTAGGTTATCACTGAACAGTATCCACTACGGGCTCACCATAGCCCGTGCTACTTGGAATTTTTTGTTCCAGGTAGCGAATCTTTTATAACAACAACAAACTGAATAGTAAACTAAGAGTCACCCCTAAAAAATCTAATTGTTTGACAATTAAAAGAGATATTTTTCCTGTTTAATAACCCATTGAGCCGTCTCTTAAATGGTGGCATGGGTGGCCCAATGCTTTAAACCCTCACCCAAAAATGGGGCATCTGATTTGTCGAGTAATACCAGAACCATTACTTTCCTCACTCAGTGATCGACGGTTTGGTCTAATATCCCTCAGACCTGACACTCAGTGATCGACGGTTTGGTCTAATATCCCTCAGACCTGACACTCAGTGATCGACGGTTTGGTCTAATATCCCTCAGACCTGACACTCAGTGATCGACGGTTTGGTCTAATATCCCTCAGACCTGACACTCAGTGATCGACGGGCTGATCCCACAGACCTGCTCCAGGCTTATCTGCCGATCAGACCCACCAGGCGTGTGGGTTTAAAGTGTCCGGAGTGTGTGTGTGTCTGAACCGGCTTATCAGATTAAATAATTATCATCTGTATCCAGCAGGAGTCAGTTGACGTGCGAAGAGACAGCTAATTGGTCTTGTTATCACGGGGTTAACTGGCGTTAAACAATAGTTCATCTCCACCATTAACGAGCCGACAGGTGGTTCCGTCGGGCTGGTGTTCTTCGGGAGATGGAAATGCTGTTTAAATTTTTTTAGCGTCTCTCAGGGTGAGGTTTGACAGAAAAGAATGTTAGTTATATTTGTTAATGTGACGGTACATTTAGTTTAGGATAGTTATGCTGCTGCTCTTGTTAGTTATGCTGTTGTTAGTTATGCTGTTGTTAGTTATGCTGTCGTTAGTTATGCTGATGCTGTCGTTAGTTATGCTGCTGCTGTTGTTAGTTATGCTGCTGCTGTTGTTAGTTATGCTGCTGTTGTTAGTTATGCTGATGCTGTTGTTAGTTATGCTGATGCTGTCGTTAGTTATGCTGATGCTGTCGTTAGTTATGCTGTCGTTAGTTATGCTGATGCTGTTGTTAGTTATGCTGTCGTTAGTTATGCTGATGCTGTCGTTAGTTATGCTGATGCTGTTGTTAGTTATGCTGATGTTAGTTATGCTGTCGTTAGTTATGCTGCTGCTGTTGTTAGTTATGCTGCTCCTGTTGTTAGTTATGCTGCTGCTGTTGTTAGTTATGCTGATGTTGTTAGTTATGCTGATGCTGTCGTTACTTATGCTGATGTTGTTAGTTAGTTATGCTGCTGCTGTTGTTAGTTATGCTGCTGCTGTTGTTAGTTATGCTGATGCTGTTAGTTATGCTGATGCTGTCGTTAGTTATGCTGATGCTGTCGCTAGTTATGCTGTTAGTTATGCTGATGCTGTCGTTAGTTATGCTGATGCTGTCGTTAGTTATGCTGATGCTGTTGTTAGTTATGCTGATGCTGTCGTTAGTTATGCTGATGCTGTTGTTAGTTATGCTGATGCTGTCGTTAGTTATGCTGATGCTGTTGTTAGTTATGCTGATGCTGTCGTTAGTTATGCTGATGCTGTCGTTAGTTATGCTGATGCTGTTGTTAGTTATGCTGATGCTGTCGTTAGTTATGCTGATGCTGTCGTTAGTTATGCTGATGCTGTCGTTAGTTATGCTGATGCTGTCGTTAGTTATGCTGATGCTGTTGTTAGTTATGCTGATGCTGTCGTTAGTTATGCTGATGCTGTTGTTAGTTATGCTGATGCTGTCGTTAGTTATGCTGATGCTGTCGTTAGTTATGCTGATGCTGTTGTTAGTTATGCTGATGCTGTCGTTAGTTATGCTGATGCTGTCGTTAGTTATGCTGATGCTGTTGTTAGTCATGCTGATGCTGTCGCTAGTCATGCTGATGCTGTTGTTAGTCATGCTGATGCTGTTGTTAGTCATGCTGATGCTGTTGTTAGTCATGCTGATGCTGTTGTTAGTCATGCTGATGCTGTTGTTAGTCATGCTGATGCTGTTGTTAGTCATGCTGATGCTGTTGTTAGTCATGCTGATGCTGTTGTTAGTCATGCTGATGCTGTCGTTATATCAATCATTTAAGGGTCATGGTAGTATAGATGGGTTCCTTCTCGACTCACAATCAAGAATCCTTGATTCGAATCCCGGGCAGGACAGAAATGATTGGGCACGTTTCTTTTAACCTAATGCCTCTGTTCACCTAGCAGCAAATAGTAATTCAAGATTTATTTAACTGTTGTGGGTGGTTTCATCTTGGCAAAGGTCAGTATGGTTACACCTTGGGGGGGGGGCAATTATATATATATATATATATATATATATATATATATATATATATATATATATATATATATATATATATATATATATATATATACATACATACATACATACATATGTATGTATGTATGTATGTATGTATGTATATATATATATATATATATATATATATATATATATATATATATATGTCGTACCTAATAGCCAGAACGCACTTCTCAGCCTACTATTCAAGGCCCGATTTGCCTTATAAGCCAAGTTTTCATGAATTAATGTTTTTTCGTCTACCTAACCTACCTAACCTAACCTAACCTAGCTTTTTTTGGCTACCTAACCTAACCTTACCTATAAATATAGGTTAGGTTAGGTTAGGTAGGGTTGGTTAGGTTCGGTCATATATCTACGTTAATTTTAACTCCAATAAAAAAAAATTGACCTCATACATAGAGAAAAGGGTTGCTTTATCATTTCATAAGAAAAAAATTATAGTAAATATATTAATTCAGGAAAACTTGGCTTATTAGGCAAATCGGGCCTTGAATAGTAGGCTGAGAAGTGAGTTCTGGCTACTAGGTACGACATATATATATATATATATATATTCGGGCTGTCTGTCCCCCGACTAAGCGAATTATTATTTTTTATTATTTGTTAAATTAACTCTGAAAGGCAGTTACGTTGCTTAGTTATATACACCATCAAGAATTTACAAATTATTGATGCATAAATTGATGAATAATTTGATGAATAAGCAACGAATACGAACGTTATCATACAACGTTTGATAAGGAATGTTGTCACTTATGTCTCGTGCATTATATCGTTCGTGTATTATAACGAATTTCAAGATAACAATGAAAAGTTAGTTATTTTCTTCTAAAGACGGAATAGCCCAACCACTTTGGGTGGACGGTCTCGCTTCATGCAGGTCGGCGTTCAATCCCCCGAGTGTCCACAAGTGGTTGGGCACCATTCCTTCCCTCCCCCCTCCCCTGTCCCATCCCAAATCCTTATCCTGATCCCTTTCCATTGCTATATAGTCGTAATGGCTTGGCGCTTTCTCCTGACGATTCATTGTATTCCCGAAGAATGAATAAGATAACGAAATTAAATTATGGTTTCTTAAAAGAAAGCACACTTTCATGTGCTTGGATATCGATAAGGTTGTCGATATCCAAGATGTTGTTGCATATTTCAGTCAGTGGCTTGCTCAGTACCTCCTTCAACTTCTTCAGCACACCTTGGAAAATTAAATCTGTGTCCCCTGGCACATGCACTCGACTCTCTCTCTCTCTCTCTCTGTCTGTCTCTCTCTGTCTCTCTGTCTCTCTGTCTCTCTCTGTCTCTCTCTCTCTCTCTCTCTCTCTCTCTCTCTCTCTCTCTGTCTCTCTCTGTCTCTTTCTGTCTCTCTCTGTCTCTTTCTGTCTCTCTCTGTCTCTCTCTCTCTCTCTCTCTCTCTCTCTCTCTCTCTCTCTCTCTCTCTCTCTCTCTCTCTCTCCTCCCCTCCCTACACACCATTACCAACTCTGAGTTATAGATCCCCATGAATATATCTTCAAACTTTCAAGCTTTATCTGAACACCTTTAATGACCTCATTAACTATGCTAATTATACCACCTTTGCAACTTGCTAATGAAAATAAGCACACAAAAATGAATCACTCCGAAGCCGGACCAAACTGACATTTATTTCTCGAATTCATTCAAAGGATTAGATTAATTTTTTTGAGCTCAAGGCTGAGTGCAACACTGTTGCTATCGCGTGATTGACTTCAAGATATATATATATATATATATATATATATATATATATATATATATATATATATATATATATATATATATATATATATATATATATATATATATATATATATATATATATATTGATCTAAAGGGTTATTGTATTACTTCCTCCCTGTTATTTATGTCCATTTACCATCTATTATTCCGGATTATTATTCAGTTTGCTCTCTGTTTTTCATATTCTGCTTCTTCCGTCTCTTCTAGCCCCCCTTTCCCATCCTCCTAGCCCCCCCCTTCCCTTCCCATCCTCCTAGCCCCCCCCCCTTCCCATCCTCCTAGCCCCCCCTCCCCTTCCCATCCTCCTCTTCATCATCCTCCTCCTCATCCCCTGTCATATTCCTCATCTCGCTTATTTAATTACAATGGTGAATTAAACACGAGTTCCCACCACAAGTGGTCCATCCTTTAGCGAGGCGCACCTTTATGGGCCGTGAGTGAGGACCTTGTTTAAACCTTAACAAAGGTCAGGCAATGTATGCATGGGTGGGGACTCACCTGCGGGGACTCATCTATATGTGCTGCAGGGGGGGGGGAGCGCTGGCGCTGTCTTCCCTGGCCCCGTCTCTCTCTCTCTCTCTCTCTCTCTCTCTCTCTCTCTCTCTCTCTCTCTCTCTCTCTCTCTCTCTCTCTCTCTCTCTCTCTCTCTCTCTCTCTCTCTGTCTCTCTCTCTCTCTCTCTCTCTCTCTCTCTCTCTCTCTCTCTCTCTCTCTCTCTCTCTCTCTCTCTCTCTCTCTCTCTCTCTCTCTCTCTCAAATTTTGGGGGATTTAATGCTCTGGTTTGTGGTGGGTTTTGTGTGTATTCATCTAGTTGTATTCATCTAGTTGTATTCACCTAGTTGTATTCACCTAGTTGTATTCACCTAGTTGTATTCACCTAGTTGTATTCACCTAGTTGTATTCACCTAGTTGTATTCACCTTGTTGTATTCACCTAGTTGTATTCATCTAGTTGTATTCATCTAGTTGTATTCACCTAGTTGTATTCATCTAGTTGTATTCATCTAGTTGTATTCATCTAGTTGTATTCATCTAGTTGTATTCCACCTAGTTGTATTCATCTAGTTGTATTCCACCTAGTTGTATTCATCTAGTTGTATTCATCTAGTTGTATTCATCTAGTTGTATTCATCTAGTTGTATTCATCTAGTTGTATTCACCTAGTTGTATTCATCTAGTTGTATTCATCTAGTTGTATTCATCTAGTTGTATTCATCTAGTTGTATTCATCTAGTTGTATTCATCTAGTTGTATTCCACCTAGTTGTATTCACCTAGTTGTATTCATCTAGTTGTATTCCACCTAGTTGTATTCATCTAGTTGTATTCCACCTAGTTGTATTCATCTAGTTGTATTCATCTAGTTGTATTCCACCTAGTTGTATTCATCTAGTTGTATTCCACCTAGTTGTATTCATCTAGTTGTATTCATCTAGTTGTATTCATCTAGTTGTATTCATCTAGTTGTATTCATCTAGTTGTATTCCACCTAGTTGTATTCACCTAGTTGTATTCACCTAGTTGTATTCATCTAGTTGTATTCCACCTAGTTGTATTCACCTAGTTGTATTCATCTAGTTGTATTCCACCTAGTTGTATTCACCTAGTTGTATTCATCTAGTTGTATTCATCTAGTTGTATTCACCTAGTTGTATTCATCTAGTTGTATTCCACCTAGTTGTATTCACCTAGTTGTATTCATCTAGTTGTATTCATCTAGTTGTATTCCACCTAGTTGTATTCACCTAGTTGTATTCATCTAGTTGTATTCATCTAGTTGTATTCACCTAGTTGTATTCATCTAGTTGTATTCACCTAGTTGTATTCATCTAGTTGTATTCATCTAGTTGTATTCCACCTAGTTGTATTCACCTAGTTGTATTCACCTAGTTGTATTCACCTAGTTGTATTCATCTAGTTGTATTCATCTAGTTGTATTCATCTAGTTGTATTCATCTAGTTGTATTCCACCTAGTTGTATTCACCTAGTTGTATTCACCTAGTTGTATTCACCTAGTTGTATTCATCTAGTTGTATTCATCTAGTTGTATTCATCTAGTTGTATTCCACCTAGTTGTATTCACCTAGTTGTATTCACCTAGTTGTATTCCACCTAGTTGTATTCATCTAGTTGTATTCATCTAGTTGTATCCAGATGGGCTGGATACTAAGTATTAGTGAAGTGTGTATATATATCAACCCATCCTGTTTAGATATAGATACTTGGAGTAACTATGTTCATTATCGTTCATATATAGACGCAATGTATAATTAGATAGTAGAATTTAGACCCATTCCCTTCAGAGTTTGAACAAATAAAGTTAAAACCCAAACTTAAATATTCCTAGGCCTAGTATAGCACGTATATGTACTATATTAGGACTACGAAGGTTAGGTTAGGCTAAGTTTTCTTTGCAACATCAATACAAGAAAAAAAATCCCTATATGTCCAAATTCAATAAGTTCGATTTTTACTTTCAAATTGCCTTATACGTCAATATATGTATACGATACATGGTCATTTTTACCGTAAGTACTACCTAAATAGGAGGCTACATAGGCTGGTCTAATGTGTATGGATGTATGTATGATGTTGTATGTTAGTATGAAATGTGTATATTGTGTGTGAATCTGCCTAGCCGTCCTGGGGCCAGATTCACGAAGCAGTTACGCAAGTACTTACGAACGTGTACATCTTTCCTCAATTATTTGACGGCTTTGGTTACATTTATTAAACAGTTGACAAACATGAAAACTTGCCAATCAACTGTTGTTATTGTTATAAACAGCCTCCTGGTGCTTCGGAGCTCATTAACTGTTTAATAATTGCGAACAACGCCGCCAAAGATTGAGAAAAGATGTACAGGTTCGTCAAGTGCTGGCGTAAGTGTTTCGTGAATCTGTCCCCTGGGGCGTGAAAAAGGCGGGAACATGGCGTAGCCTAGCAGATACTTCTCTGATTTTGACTCTCCTGTCCTCAAAGATACTTCTATACACACTATAGCACTTTGCCCGATACACCAGCCTCTTTGTCTACTTTGAATAATCGTCACTTATGAGGAATAGTGTCGAGAATTAGGCCAATATATGACTCAAAGGCTTGAAAGATGGGATTGGCGGAATAGAAACATTTCTTCAGCATAGAAAATGGTGCAGCATCCAACCGCCAGGTGGCATGGCGTTCTACTATTTTCTATGCTTATTGAAGACGCTTTCCTCTCTCTCTCATACTTACGGTTCTTGATTATTGTTTATCATCTGGTGGACATTGTCAGGTGCTCTCCCAGCCGACGTGGGTAAGGATACCGTGTGTTTAGAATAGTGAGACGTTTATCTTGCGAGAGCGGGAAGTACTGTGTACCGTGTCCAGTGGTCTCTGCTACGTAGTCTATTTACGGTGAAATAGAGCCAGCACGTTCTCTATATACGATGAAATAGAGAGAATAGGTTCTCTATTTACGGTGAAAGAAAATACGTTCTCTATTTACGGTGAAATAGAGAGAATACGTTCTCTATTTACAGTGAAATGGAGCCAACACGTTCTCTATTTACGGAGAAATAGAGCCAACACGTTCTCTATTTACGTTGCAATAGAGCCAACACGTTCTCTATTTACGTTGCAATAGAGCCAACACGTTCTCTATTTACGGTGAAAGAGAGCCAACACGTTCTCTATTTACGGTGAAATAGAGAAAATACGTTCTCTATTTACGGTGAAATTACATAAGACCGCAACACAAGGAAGGAAGGTAGGCAAATGTTGTGTTTTTCCATAATGTTAATATTACATTTAACTTTTGTAGTATAATGTTAGTTTTAAAGTCACCCCTTGTTAGGTTGGGTATCTTCGCCAATGGTACTCGGCTCAAGGTCTTTCTGTAGCTCAATTCGCAGCCACTTGAAACCAGTTTAATCGTTAAAAGTGCTTAGCATACCAATGTTGTGTGATGAAGTCCCCAAGTCACTCTGGCTGGCGATAAATATATAAATTATAATATGTTGATTGGTTTGGGATAGTGTGTAAACCTTGGTAACACAAATGGGGGTTGAGAGGGGGGAGAGTGAGAGGGGAGGGGGATGGAGTGAGAGGGACGGGGAGGGGGGGTTTCTGGTTCGAAACGTGTACATCAAATTAGTATTAAGTGCACCTAGGTGGTGTACTCACCTAGTTGTACTCACCTAGTTGTGTTTGCGGGGGTTGAGCTCTGGCTCTTTGGTCCCGCCTCTCAACCGTCAATCAACAGGTGTACAGGTTCCTGAGCCTATTGGGCTCTATCATATCTACACTTGAAACTGTGTATGGAGTCAGCCTCCACCACATTGCTTCCTAATGCATTCCATTTGTCAACCACTCTGACACTAAAAAAGTTCTTTCTAATATCTCTGTGGCTCATTTGGGCACTCAGTTTCCACCTGTGTCCCCTAGTGCGTGTGCCCCTTGTGTTAAATAGCCTGTCTTTATCAACCCTGTCGATTCCCTTGAGAATCTTGAATGTGGTGATCATGTCCCCCCTAACTCTTCTGTCTTCCAACGAAGTGAGGTTCAATTCCCGCAACCCGTCCTCGACTCAAGTCCATTACATCCAGTGGTCGACTCCACAGACG
The DNA here is from genome assembly GCF_040958095.1 of Procambarus clarkii. NCBI lineage: Eukaryota > Metazoa > Arthropoda > Malacostraca > Decapoda > Cambaridae > Procambarus > Procambarus clarkii. Next base: position 17,027,525 of record NC_091205.1, read on the forward strand.
CATTCATAAATTTTAATATGCTGTTCATTCAAAACGGGAATTTTCTCAAGTATAAATTAATATTATAATATATTAGCATATTGTGCATATATAGGCATAGGTTAGGTTAGGTTAGGTGTTTAGGTTCTGTTGGCGATTATTTGTATTTGTAGTACGTGGGTGAAGCATTTATAGCGTTGTGATTCGAACAAAATTCGTCAGTGAAACACTTGTTCCGGATATGTTCGAACGTCAGCAGTTGTGAGTCGTGTGTAAACCGCTTTTCATTCATAAATAGGGGGTTTGGCGGGTGCATGGAATCACTTTTGGATCTTTGTTTGGAGGACGGGCTGATTCCCGTAGTCTCTCCTCGTAGCTCATACCTCTCAGCTCGGGTACTAGTCTGGTGGCAAACCTTTGAACCTTTTCCAGTTTAGTCTTATGCTTGACTAGATATGGACTCCATGCTGGGGCTGCATACTCCAGGATTGTTCTGACATATGTGGTATACAATGTTCTGAAAGATTCCTTACACAAGTTTCTAAAGGCTGTTCTTATGTTAGCCAACCTGGCATATGCTGCTGATGTTATCCTCTTCATATGAGCTTCAGGGGACAGGTCTGGCGTGATATCAACCCCCAGGTCTTTCTCTCTCTCTGATTCTTGAAGTATTTCATCTCCCAAGTGATACCTTGTATCTGGTCTCCTGCTTCCTACCCCTATCTTCATTACATTACATTTGCTTGGGTTAAACTCTAACGTCCATTTGTTCGACCATTCCTGCAGCTTGTCCAGGTCTTCTTGAAGCCTCAAGCTGTCCTCCTCTGTCTTAATCCTTCTCATAATTTTGGCGTCGTCAGCAAACATTGAGAGGAATGAGTCTATATGTGTGTGTGTGTGTGTGTACTTACCTAGTTGTGCTTGCTGGGATTGCGCTAGGCTCTTTGGTCTTCCTTCCTTGGATGTGTGTGTGTGTGTGTGTGTGTGTGTGTGTGTGTGTGTGTGTGTGTGTGTGTGTGTGTGTGTGTGTGTGTGTATATATATGTGTGTGTGTGTGTGTGTGTGTATGTGTGTATGTGTGTGTGTGTGTGTGTGTGTGTGTGTGTGTGTGTGTGTGTGTGTGTGTGTGTGTGTGTGTGTGTGTGTGTGTGTGTGCACGTGTGTGTGCACGTGTGTGTGCACCGAGACAGAGTGCACCGTCCATGTAAGCCATAAGGCCATGTGCCAGGTTGTAATGTCTGGCGACAAGGAGAGTCTGTGTTTACATTGTCTCCTCCCTTAACAATAGTGCAATTAAGGCCGCTGGCACGAGGGACAACGAGCCTCGCATCTGTGTATCTGTTTCTAATATGGCTGCTTATTCCTCATTTGCTCCTAGTTAAATTACCCATTATTTCTCATCTTTGTCTCACCTGATGTGCCTAAAGAGCACTTCCCTCCCCACCTCCCATCCCCCCTCTCATGTCAAATATGAGGAATCGAATCCTGATGACACATCAGGTGCAGGATCGAATATCACAAGGCTAATAAAACCAGGGTTCGAATCGCCAAGGCCTCAACAGGCCATCAGAAACGATCACAGGAGCGATAAGTTCAATATATGTATGTGTGTGTGTGTGTGTGTATGTGTGTGTGTGTGTGTGTGTGTGTGTGTGTGTGTGTGTGTGCGCTTAGTGGGAACCTCGTGGGAAGGCAAAAATGGCTCCATTAATATCTGAGAGTTAGAACCGCAGCCAGTTGTAAAGCTGGAGTTGTACGTGCTTATCATGGGTAAATGTTAATGGATATATGTGTAGGGTGAGTTAGGTGGGTGCCTTACCCGGCTCCACCACCCCCAACACCCCCACCAACACCCCCAACACCCCCACCACCACAGCGCGAGGGAGGGGAGCCGCCACACTCCGCCCGTCCGCAGCCAGGAGTTACAGGCAGGACTGCGTGTTCCAACACTGTCGTATCGTTTAGTGCTTCAAGTCTCATTAACACTTGTAAAGAGACACAAACAAGGAGGTATAATGACCCTCGTCTTAGCTTAAGAGATGTAACTTGATCACTGGCGAACATTGTTATTGTTTATCATAATATTTAATGTAACTCAAGCTTATGATTGAAGAATATTTTGTTTTCGTAACAAAATTTATTACTTTGATATGTATTTGAATGAGGATCCGAAATTAAAATATTTCGAAGCTCGATTGCATGTTGATATTAATAATGATAATAACACCAATTATGGTAATAAAAATTATATACAGGAAATGTGCAATTTAATTAAAAAAACACAAATGCTATACTTTTATTGCTTTGAAATTCATTGGGAGCATCTGCGTTAGTAATTACCTAAGTGTAGTTACAGGATGAGAGCTACGCTCGTGGTGTCCTGTCTTCCCAGCACTCTTTGTCATATAACCATATAGTGGGCGTGCAAGCGTGCTCATCTGTGTGGGGCTTCAGCTCCTGGGTCCGCCTCTTAATACTCCCAACGACTTGTTGTTTCAGATTTAGCTACTCAGAACGAAGTATCCATGTAGCACGGGCTATGGCGAGCCCGTAATCCAACGACTGGTTTATAAGACATTTATCCCATCTCTTTCCCATTCCCCTCTCCCTGATTCCTCCTGTTCCGTGTGTGTGTTCTGTTCCGTAGTTGTGGGGTCTGACTCCAGCTCTTGGGTCGCGCCTTTTTTGGTTTTGATATTGTGGTTAATGTGTGCATGTGGGGTTCCATTTCGGTGCTGCGTACCGTTAGTGGCGCCTGATGAGAGGTGGGACTAGGGAGCAGTACCGCCAAGCTATGGACAAGTTCCATCGTGGACGGAACGTCGTGGACGGAACGTCGTGGAAGGAACGTCGTGGACGGAACGTCGTGGACGGAACGTCGTGGACGGAACGTCGTGGACGGAACGTCGTGGAAGGAACGTCGTGGACGGAACGTCGTTTACGGAACATCGTGGACGGAACATCGTGGACGGAACGTCGTGGACGGAACGTCGTGGACGGAACGTCGTGGACGGAACGCCGTGAACGATTCCTCTGCGACCCAAATAATACGTAATGTATTGAAACGTTCACAAACAGTCGATGTATTCGGAAGACTTGATGGTGATCCAGGAGAGGAGGAAGGGGGGGGGGGGGTCAGAAACACCGTCGTTCCTCGGTTTCCAGACGTTTCTACAACCCCTGGAAACACAAACCGAAACTGTCTCTATTTTCCGCTTGTTACAACTTGTAATAAAGTTGTTACATCTTAACGTGTTTATGACGTATTAGAACGTTGTTACAACTTGCTAAACGTGTTTATGACGTATTAGAACGTTGTTACAACTTGCTAAACGTGTTTATGACGTATTAGAACGTTGTTACAACTTGCTAAACGTGTTTATGACGTATTAGAACGTTGTTACAACTTGCTAAACGTGTTTATGACGTATTAGAACGTTGTTACAACTTGCTATATTGGTTGTTATAACTGGTTAGGTGGTGTTAAAAACTTGTTCGAACGTTGTACCAACGTCGTAGTTTCGGTGTGTGTTTGGCAGGTTTGCAACAGTTGATGAAATAATTCAGAAACGAATGCTTTCCTCGCTATAAATCACTTGCCAATCAAGATCACCAGAATAGTTTGCGAGCCAATCATTACTCGCCAAATTAACGAACCAGTTAGACTTTTGCTCATCGTTCGTGTGTGGTTACTAATCTCGGCCGTTTATAAGCGGTTTATGTTGATAATATTAAAACAATTTTTATCAGTTATTATTATTGATATTATTTTGTATATTATGAATATTTTACTAATATTAGGATGCTACTTTCTTGAGGTTATCTTGAGATGATTTCGGGGCTTTAGTGTCCCCGCGGCCCGGTCCTCGACCAGGCCTCCACCCCCCAGGAAGCAGCCCGTGACAGCTGACTAACACTCAGGTGCCTATTTTACTGCTAGGTAACAGGGGCATAGGGTGAAAGAAACTCTGCCCATTGTTTCTCACCGGCGCTCGGGATCGAACCCGGGAGCACAGGATCACAAGTTCAGTGTTGTCTGCTCGGCCGACCGGCTCTCCGTCCATGGCCCAACTCTCCTCCTGTGCTTCCCACAACAGTTTGATTGTTCCTTGAGGTACAGCTCAACTGGTCGACCATATATAGTGAATGATTAGGGGCTACATCTACATCAAGTTCAAGTTCAAGTATGTTTATTGAGATAAGCAAGAAATACATCTCAAAGGGATAGAGTAGCTTAGGCTATTTCTACCCCCCTACATCTACATCAACTTACGTCTGAGAGGATGGCAGACGCGCCTTAAAGGACTGGGATACTCTTGGACGTAGGTTCGAACCCTCATCACGGCCCTTGTGGATTTGTTCATTTGATGTATTTCTTATGTATTTCTGTGTATACCACATTTCATGTTTCTAGAGAGACGGTTGTGGCATTTAAATCAATTCACAATTCGGATAAATTTCTAATGTATAACAACTAAATAGGAGATTCATAAGAGATGAGAACGGTTAGGAGTTATGGGGGGTTGTTGTTGTTGAAGATGCGCTGCCTGGAATGTAAAATTCCAAGTAGCACGGGCTATGGCGAGCCCGTAGGCCTTGGAGAGCGGGGCTGTATGTGAGCAGCTTCCGTACAGCCTTGGTGTTGTTTAAGATGTGCTACCTACAACCAAAAGTCGCAAGTAGCACGGGCTATGGCGAGCCCGTAGGCCTTGGAGAGCGGGGCTGTATGTGAGCAGCTTCCGTACAGCCTTGGTGTTGTTTAAGATGTGCTACCTACAACCAAAAGTCGCAAGCAGCACGGGCTATGGCGAGCCCGTAGTTGCGTAAACCATCAGTTGCAGCAAACGTCGGTACACAGGTACAAGGCTGCAGGGCGGGCAGTAAATCTGTAATGTGTAAGTGATAAATAAGACAGTAGGTGAGGAGGTGGTGAGGCTGCTCACTAATTAAAGGTAGGGAGGGGGGAGGGGGAAGGAGAGGGGGGGGGGATGGGGAGGGAGGGGGGATGGGGAGGGAGGGGGGGTTATAATTATTGGTGACGGAGTGGTTCTGCCACACCCACTTCAACCCACTGTCTCCCCCCTACCCCCCCCATGCCATCCCATCCCACCTCAATCTCAACCCCCCTCTCCAACTCTCTATCCTAGCCCGTCACTCTATCCACGTCCTTGCTACCATTCCACTTCCCTCTGCTTCTATCCTCTCACTCATTACCTAGCCCTTCACTCCCCCCCCCTAGCACAGGCCACTACTCTCTCTCTCTCTCTCTCTCTCTCTCTCTCTCTCTCTCTCTCTCTCTCTCTCTCTCTCTCTCTCTCTCTCTCTCTCTCTCTCTCTCTCTTCTCTCTCTGTCGCTCTCTTTCTCTCGCTCTCTATTTCCCCTAAGGAGAATCTTTTTAATTATTGATATATATATATATATATATATATATATATATATATATATATATATATATATATATATATATATATATATATATATATATATATATAAAATAGGTACCTGGGTGTTAGTCAGCTGTCACGGGCTGCTTCCTGAGGTTGGTGGCCTGGTCGAGGACCGGGCCGCGGGGACACTAAAGCCCCGAAATCATATCAAAATAACCTCAAGAAGAAGAATATAACCAACCACTTGGGCTGGACGGTAGAGCGACGGTCTCGCTTCATGCAGGTCGGCGTTCAATTCCCCGACCGCCCACAAGTGGTTGGGCACCATTCCTTTCCCTCGTCCCATCCCAAATCCTGGGATGGGACGAGATATATATATATATATATATATATATATATATATATATATATATATATATATATATATATATATATATATAATATATATATTGCTGACTAGAACATAATGTTTTATAATAAATTAGAAAAAATATAATTCACGTGTAATTAAGTGCCCGACCATGTTAGGCAAGTACCCAACAGCAATTACTGTTAACAGTTGGATGAGGCTATATCCCCCAAAGGTCTGGTCTCCATCCTAGGACAGATATTTTTATAGATATTTAGGATATAACTATATTTATAGAATGCTTGAATAAATTCCTGGCTACATTTTCATAGATTTTTTTGTATTTTTGTTTTGAAGGAAGGGAAGGGAAGGGAAGGGAAGGGAAGGGAAGGGAAGGAACTGTCAGGGGAAACGGCCAGGCCATTTGAATTATATAGCACTGGGAAGGGGTCAGGATTTGGGATGGGACGAGGGAAAGGAATGGTGCCCAACCACTTGTGGGCGGTCGGGGAATTGAACGCCGACCTGCATGAAGCGAGACCGTCGCTCTACCGTCCAGCCCAAGTGGTTGGTTATATTCTTCTTCTTGAGGTTATTTTGATATGATTTCGGGGCTTTAGTGTCCCCGCGGCCCGGTCCTCGACCAGGCCACCAACCTCAGGAAGCAGCCCGTGACAGCTGACTAACACCCAGGTACCTATTTTACTGCTAGGTAACAGGGGACATAGCCTGAAAGAAACTCTGCCCATTGTTTCTCGCCAGCGCCTGGGATCGAACCCGGGAGCACAGGATCGCAAATCCAGCGTGCTCTCCGCTCGGCCGACCGGCGCTCGTTGGAATACTGTTTTTTCCCTTCTGAATAAAATTGTTTGTATGAGTGCGTGTGTGTGTGTATGGTAATCAACCCGTTCTCGCAAATTCGTAAAGTCAATATTGACTTATTAAATAAGTGCATAGGTGACATACTAAACATAATAGATACCCTTAAAAAGCTTCATAGAAAACACCGACCTTACCTAACCTTGTTAGTATCTTAAGATAAGTATCTTATAGCTTCGTAATTACAATTGTTACTTAACCTATTATAGGTATAGGTTAAGTAATAATTGTAATTACGAAGCAATAAGATGCTTATCTTAACATACTAACAAGGTTAGGTAAGGTCGGTGTTTTCTATGAAGCTTTTTAAGGGTATCTATTATGTTTAGTATATCACCTATGCACGTAGTTAATAAGTCAATATAGACTTTACGAATTTGCGAGAACGGGTTGATGGTAATCCATACACCCGTATGATCAGTCTTAGGCAGAGCTCTAACGACCTGTAATACAAGCAAGACTAATACATCACCAACCACCAAACCATGGGGCCTCGTAGCCTGGTGGATAGCGCGCAGGACTCGTAATTCTGTGGCGCGGGTTCGATTCCCGCACGAGGCAGAAACAAATGGGCAAAGTTTCTTTCACCCTGAATGCCCCTGTTACCTAGCAGTAAATAGGTACCTGGGAGTTAGTCAGCTGTCACGGGCTGCTTCCTGGGGGTGGAGGCCTGGTCGAGGACCGGGCCGCGGGGACACTAAAAAGCCCCGAAATCATCTCAAGATAACCTCAAGATAACCTAACCCTACTTACCAAACGAGCCACCGCGCCCACCCGTCCATAAGGTCCATCCCTGGACCTATATATAATGGCGTCACGACCTTAATGACGTTTAAGGTCCTGTAGTGCGTCTTCCGTGAGGTGAGACTTATTGGTAAGTAAATAGGCTTATTAGTAATTACCAGCCATATGGAGTTTTAAGGGTCTGGGTGGTTAATATGAGCGTGTGAGGGCTGTTAGCGGAGTTAATCACCTTGTTCTGTACGTTAATGAGCTAATTCCGTGATGCTGTGTGTGTAAAAGGCTATTTGATGCACCTTCTGTTATAACTTGTAGGTGCTAAGCCTAACTATGAATTTATATAATGTAAGCCCGAGAACAGGTGATGATTTTCTACCCACATGGGGGCTATTAAACCCACGGAACCGCCTACCCGCCCAAGCCGTAAATGCCCAAACTGTGTTAAGCTTTAAAACCTTCCTGGAAAATATTATCTAGGTAAATTGGGAGGAGGTTGACGTTCGGACAAGCCGCTGGCTTCCTGTCCTCATCAAGGTCCACTAGGGTTAGTGGCCCTCGGGTAAAATAAATGACAACAGCTGCTGAAGAACATGTCATAATGGATTAAATATGGTTTTAGGGAGATTGTGACGAGAACCCAGCGGGTTTTCTTCCTATTGGGGAGTGTTGTACATGCTGCTATGGCGGTGTGTCCACTCACAGGATGAGTGGCGCTGCCCAATACTGTCACTATGGCGGTGTGTCCACTCACAGGATGAGTGGCGCTGCCCAATACTGTCACTATGGCGGTGTGTTCACTCACAAGATGAGTGGCGCTGCCTAATACTGTCACTATGGCGGTGTGTTCACTCACAAGATGAGTGACGCTGCCCAATACTGTCACTATGGCGGTGTGTCCACTCACAGGATGAGTGGCGCTGCCCAATACTGTCACTATGGCGGTGTGTCCACTCACAGGATGGGTGGCGCTGCCCAATACTGTCACTATGGCGGTGTGTCCACTCACAGGATGGGTGGCGCTGCCCAATACTGTCACTATGGCGGTGTGTTCACTCACAAGATGAGTGACGCTGCCCAATACTGTCACTATGGCGGTGTGTTCACTCACAGGATGAGTGGCGCTGCCCAATACTGTCACTATGGCGGTGTGTCCACTTACAGGATGAGTGGCGCTGCCCAATACTGTCACTATGGCGGTGTGTCCACTCACAGGATGAGTGGCGCTGCCCAATACTGTCACTATGGCGGTGTGTCCACTTACAGGATGAGTGGCGCTGCCCAATACTGTCACTATGGCGGTGTGTCCACTCACAGGATGAGTGGCGCTGCCCAATACTGTCACTATGGCGGTGTGTTCACTCACAAGATGAGTGGCGCTGCCCAATACTGTCACTATGGCGGTGTGTTCACTCACAAGATGAGTGGCGCTGCCCAATACTGTCACTATGGCGGTGTGTCCACTCACAGGATGGGTGGCGCTGCCCAATACTGTCACTATGGCGGTGTGTCCACTCACAGGATGGGTGGCGCTGCCCAATACTGTCACTATGGCGGTGTGTTCACTCACAAGATGAGTGACGCTGCCCAATACTGTCACTATGGCGGTGTGTTCACTCAAAGGATGAGTGACCCTGCCCAATACTGTCACTATGGCGGTGTGTTCACTCACAGGATGAGTGGCGCTGCCCAATACTGTCACTATGGCGGTGTGTCCACTCACAGGATGAGTGACACTGCCCAATACTGTCACTATGGCGGTGTGTCCACTCACAGGATGGGTGGCGCTGCCCAATACTGTCACTATGGCGGTGTGTCCACTCACAGGATGGGTGGCGCTGCCCAATACTGTCACTATGGCGGTGTGTCCACTCACAGGATGAGTGACACTGCCCAATACTGTCACTATGGCGGTGTGTCCACTCACAGGATGGGTGGCGCTGCCCAATACTGTCACTATGGCGGTGTGTCCACTCACAGGATGGGTGGCGCTGCCCAATACTGTCACTATGGCGGTGTGTCCACTCACAGGATGGGTGGCGCTGCCCAATACTGTCACTATGGCGGTGTGTCCACTCACAGGATGGGTGGCGCTGCCCAATACTGTCACTATGGTGGTGTGTCCACTCACAGGATGGGTGGCGCTGCCCAATACTGTCACTATGGCGGTGTGTCCACTCACAGGATGAGTGACGCTGCCCAATACTGTCACTATGGCGGTGTGTCCACTCACAGGATGAGTGGCGCTGCCCAATAAACTCGCCCCTCGGGGCAAAATTTAAAAAATTAAATTTTGTGAGATTAGATGTATATTTAACTCTGGAGGGGGGGGGGGTCTTTGTGGGCGTGGTCAGAGGTGGGCGTGGTCAGAGATGGGCTGATCTCCAAGCAGTAATGGGCGTGCCAGGGCGGTGGGCGGGTCCAAGACGCCTCTCTATTTAACACCGTGACACCAAGTTGCTTCATCCCATCACAAACACCTATATTTCTCCCGGGTTCGAACCCCCTGGGGCAAGGAGGATTGACTGGGCACCACAATGCTTATAACCGCTTGCCCCCCCCCCTATATTTACCCAGCAGTAACTGGGGGACCTGGTTGTAAACAGATTGTCGGATCGTGTTCCAGGGGGGAAACTAGTTGGGTTATGAGCTATGGGTCGGGAGGCTCCAGGCCAGGTAAGAGGACTCAGGACTTAAGTACCTGAGGGTCGTACCTGAAGGGTCGTACATAAAGGTCGTACATAAAGGTCGTACAATAAAGTCGTACCTGAGGGTCGTACATAAAGGTCGTACCTGAGGGGTCGTACCTGAGGGTCGTACCGAGGGTCGTACCGGAGGGTCGTACCTTAGGGTCGTACATAAGAGTCGTACCTGAGGGTCGTACCTGAGGGTCGTACCTGGGGGTTGTACATAAAGGTCGTACCTGAGAGTCGTACATAAAGGTCGTACCTGAGGGTCGTACTTAAAGATCGCACCTGAGGGTCGTACCTGAGGGGTCGTACCTGAGGGGTCGTACCTGAGGGGTCGTACCTGAGGGGTCGTACCTGAGGGGTCGTACCTGAGGGGTCGTACCTAAGGGTCGCCAGTTTAATGGGCGCCTTCAAGTACCCGAAGAAGAGGCATTTAAGGACCTTGTTCGTTACAGTGTAATTGACTTATTACCGTGAACCAGAGAGAAGATACAGACGGAGACAGACAGGGAGGGAGAGAGATGGAGGTAGGAGAGAGCGAAGAGAGGGAGGAGAGAGAGAAGGAGAAGAGAGGGTGGAGAAGGAGTGGTTTCAAGCCTCGTTGACTCGTTAAACAAGTGGTAATTGGTGTTTCAATTAACGATAGTTTTACAACACATGTTTTAGCTGGCAATGGATGTTGTGGGTTAATTATTTACTGCTGTTGGTTCACACGAGGTAACGATGACGGTGATTAGTCCACTGTCTGTATGTGGGTCTGTGATTGGTCACTTGTGGCGCTGGAGGCCTGTGATTGGTCCATGTTATCTGGGGAAGACGGTGATATTCTCCCAGCCAACGGGATCCAATCATGGCGGCTTTGTTTACATCCCTTCAACAATTTATGGACTCGCAAACGCGGGAATATTGCATTTAACAAATACAACAACATTAAGTTCCGATGTATCTAAGCTCATAAGTTATTTAATAAATATAGACTATGCCTCCACGATGGAGATAATATGATGCACAGGTTTCGTGAATGGTCTCTTAAGTCCGGTCTTGGGTCTGGACGTCGTATAGTGAGCTCCTAAAGACCTTCCATGCATGAGTACACTGAAGCAACAGGTGGGTGTGGGCCTGGGGGACGCAACAGGTGGGTGTGGGCCTGAGGGAGCAACAGGTGGGTGTGGGCCTGGGGGAGCAACAGGTGGGTGTGGGCCTGGGGGAGCAACAGGTGGGTGTGGGCCTGGGGGAGCAACAGGTGGGTGCCGACCTGAGGGACGCAACAGGTGGGTGCCGACCTGAGGGACGCAACAGGTGGGTGCCGACCTGAGGGACGCAACAGGTGGGTGCCGACCTGAGGGACGCAACAGGTGGGTGCCGACCTGAGGGACGCAACAGGTGGGTGCCGACCTGAGGGACGCAACAGGTGGGTGCCGACCTGAGGGACGCAACAGGTGGGTGCCGACCTGAGGGACGCAACAGGTGGGTGCCGACCTGAGGGACGCAACAGGTGGACGCATCTTCAGACAAGAAAAACTTAATCAAAACTTAATTCAAACGATTTATCAAAAAAATAAACAAAAAAACACACAAACGCAAATTAAGAGACGTAAAACAAGCAATAATCGATAAGACAAAACAAATGTAAACTCTTATCAGCAAATCAGAGAGATAAAACAGGGAATTAAAGCGAAGGAAGTAAGAAAAACACAGTAAAAGATAAAATAAAGGAAGGGTCCAAACACACACAAACTCCTGGTCAGGTCAAAGGTCACCAGTAGTTAAATGTAATGAATATTCCTCTTGACTTCACCATCATGGCTCCCCTCCCCCCCCCTCCATCCCTTCCACCATCTTCCTATCCACTTCACAATCTCACTATCCCTCCATCAGTTCATCTCTCGTTCCCTCCTGTCTCTCTCTATTCACTTCTGTTCCTCCTTCCTTCCTTTCCTCCGTCTCTCCTAGCCACAAGAAACATCTCTCTATCCTCCTCTACCCTTAATTTATCTGACCTTGGCTTCCCCACCACCTTGACCCTATCTATGTCTATCCCATGGTCAATATGCTCTACACACACACACACACACACACACACACACACACACACACACACACACACACACACACACACACACACACACACACACACACAGAATGACAAAGAGGTGTGAGAAGTCAACAAGAGATTCCAGGAGGTCTTCACAGTAGAACGAGGTGAGGTCACTGCCCTAGGAGAGGGGGCAGCAAACCAGGCGGCCTTGGAAGGGCTCGAAATCACCAAAGATGAGGTCAAGAGGCATCTGCTGGATGTGGACGTGAGAAAGGCTGTTGGTCCAGACAGAATCTCACCGTGAGTATTGAAAGAGTGTGCAGAAGCACTTTGCTTGCCACTCTCCATAGTGTATAGTAGGTCACTGGAGATGGGAGACCTACCAGAAATATGGAAGACTGCTAATGTAGTACCAATATACAAAAAGGGTGACAGACAAGAGGCACTGAACTACAGGCCAGTGTCCTTAACTTGTATACCATGCAAGGTGATGGAGAAGATTGTGAGAAAAAACCTAGTAACACATCTGGAGAGAAGAGACTTCGTGACAACCCATCAACATGGGTTCAGGGAGGGTAAATCTTGCCTCGCTGGTTTAATAGATTTCTTCGATCAGGTGACAAAGATTAAGCAAGAAAGAGAAGGATGGACGGACTGCATTTTCTTGGACTGTCGGAAAGCCTTTGATACAGTTCCCCATAAAAGGCTGGTGCATAAGCTGGAGAGACAGGCAGGTGTAGCTGGTAGGGCGCTCCAGTGGATAAGGGAGTATCTAAGCAATAGGAAGCAGAGAGTTACAGTGAGGGGTGAGACCTCAGATTGGCGTGAAGTCACCAGTGGAGTCCCACAGGGCTTTGTACTCGGACTTATCCTGTTTCTGATATACGTAAATGATCTCCCAAAGGGTATAGACTCATTCCTCTCAATGTTTTCTGATGATGCCAAAATTATGAGAAGGATTAAAACAGAGGAGGACCGCTTGAGGCTTCAAGAAGACCTGGACAAACTGACAAACCAATGGTCCCACATCAAAAGAATAACATCAGCGGCATATGCAAGACTGGCTAACATCAGAACTGCCTTCAGAAACCTGTGTAAGGAATCTTTCAGAACCTTGTCTACCTAGTATGTAAGGCCAATCTTGAAGTATGCGGCCCCAGCATGGGGCCCGTACCTTGTCAAGCACAAGACGAAGCTAGAAAACGTTCAGAGATATGCCACTAGACTAGTCCGAGAACTAAGAGGCATGAGTTACGAGGAAAGGCTGAGGAAACTGCACCTCACGTCGCTGGAAGACAGAAGAGCTCGGGGAGACATGATCACCACATACAAAATCTTCAGGGGAATTGACATGGTAGACAAGGATGGATTATTTAACACGGGTGGTACGCGAACAAGGGGACACAGGTGGAAACTGAGTACCCAAATGAGCCACAGAGACGTTAGAAAGAACGTTTTTAGTGTCATAGTAGTTAACAGATGGAATGCATTAGGAAGTGATGTGGTGGAGGCTGACTCCATACACAGTTTCAAGTGTAGATATGATAGAGCCCAGTAGGCTCAGGAATCTGTACACCAGTTGATTGACAGTTGAGAGGCGGGACCAAAGAGCCAGAGCTCAACCCCCGCAAGCACAACTAGGTGAGTACACACGGGGGAGAGACAAGAGGTAGGGAGGAAGAGAGAACGAAAGAAAGTAACAAACTGAGAATCGCATTGATCAATATTATGAACCATTCTGTTTCTTATTTATGTCCGCCACTTAATTGACGTAAGATAAACTACCAAGGAGAATGACTACAGAATGATATATCAGCTCCTATAGAGAACCTAGATAGCTGGCCTGATGGTTAATTGACTTCAACCGAAAAAAATGCAACTTAACGATACCTGGGATGGGGTGAGGAATCCTTAGAACAAGACTGGTCTCACGTAGCCAGTGTAACGTTCTTAGGTTTTACGTCTTATTAGGGTTCTGAATGACGTTTTAACTATTGCCAGTGTAGAGTACGCTGCTGACGTTATCCTATTTATATGTGCCTCAGGAGTTAGATTAGGTGTTACGTCCACGTCCAGGTCTCTTTCTCGAATCGTCACAGGTAGGCAGTTCCCCTTCATTGTGTACTGTCCCTTTGGTCGCCTATCACCTAGTCCCATTTCCATAACATTACATTTGCTCGAGTTGAACTCCAGTAACCATTTCTCTGACCATCTCTGCAACCAGTTAAAGTCCTCTTGGAGGATCCTACAATTCTCATCAGTTAAAACTCTTTTCATTAATTTCGCGTCATCCTCTAACATCGACATATAGGACTCTACTCCTGTAAACATGTCGTTAACATATATTAGAAATAAAACTTGTCCCAGCACCGATCCTTGAGGTACTCCACTCGTTACTGTTCGCCAGTCCGACTTCTTGCCCCTTACCGTTACTCTCTGGCTCCTTCCTGTTAGGTAGTTCCTCACCCATGCTAGGACCTTTCTGCTTACTCCCGCCTGCCTCTCAAGTTTGAATAGCAGTCTCATGTGCGGTACTGTATCAAAGGCTTTTTGGCAGTCCAGAAATATGCAGTCTGCCCGTCCTTCCCTGTCCTGCCTTATTCTTGTTACTTTATCATAGAATTCCAGGAGGTTTGTTAGGCATGATTTCCCTTCCCTGAACCCATGTTGAATGTTGTTAGCATACCTAATTTTCTCCTAAGTGAATAGCCAGTCTTAATTTGATTATTCTCTCAAGTACTTAAGAGGTCAAGTCTTAAGTCTTAAGAGTTTCAAGTCTTAAGAGGTCTCCTAAGAGAGCTATCAGTTGTACTTCCTCCTGAGAGAAGTATGCCTATCACTCTCTCTCTCTCTCTCTCTCTCTCTCTCTCTCTCTCTCTCTCTCTCTCTCTCTCTCTCTCTCTCTCTCTCCCTCTCTCTCTCTCTCTCTCTCTCTCTCTCTCTCTCTCTCTCTCTCTCTCTCTCTCTCTCTCTCTCTCTCTCTCTCTCTCTCTCTCTCTCTCTCTCTCTCCTCCCCCTCCCTCCTGTCACCTGTCTTGACCCCTAGTTGACCTCAACGGAGCACTTGAGCTAAGAGATCTCTTTCTCTTGTTCTCTTTTCCCTCTTCTTTCCTCCCTCTTTAAATCTCTCTTCTTCTTAAAAGCTCTTCTTCACCTCTCTCTCTCTCTCCCTCTCTCTCTCTCCCTTCCTCTCCGCCATCCCCCCTTCCACCGTTCCACAGGGTCGCCCCCCCCCCGCAGAGAGGATCACAGGGATCCGCCGACTAGGGTTCGTCTCATTTGCATCCCAAACGTCATAGAAGCCAGACTGGTCCCGGAGCTGAGAGCTATGAGTAACGAGGAAAGGCTACGGGAATTAAACCTCGAGTCCCTGGAAGACAGGAGAGTTAGGGGGGGGGACATGATCACCACCTGGAAAATTCTAGGAGGAATTGATAGGGTGGACAAAGACTATTTAGCACGGGGGAGGGACACGAACAAGGGGACACAGGTGGAGATTTAGTACATAGATGAGCCACAGAGACATTAGAACGAATTGTTTTTAGTGTCAGAGTAGTTAACAGGTGGAATGCATTAGGTACTCACCTAGTTGTGCTTGCGGGGGTTGAGCTTTGGCTCTTTGGTTCCGCCTCTCAACCGTCAATCAACTTGTGAACAGATTCTTGAGCCTACTTGGCTCTCTTATCATATCTATATTTGAAACTGTGTATGGCGTCAGCCTCCACCACATCACTGCTTAATGCAGTGATGTGGTGGAGTCAGCCTCCACCACATCACTGCTTAATGCAGTGATGTGGTGGAGGCTGACTCCACCACATCACTGCCTAATGCACAATTTCACATATAGAGCCCAATAGGCTCGGGTATCTATACACCAGTTGATTGCCGGTTCAGAGGCGAGACCAAAGAGCCGAAGCTCGACCCCTGCGAGCACAACACGGTGTGCACACGCGCTGGCACGCCCGCGCTGGCGTGCGAGCGAGTCGTGAGGTGGGCGTGGAGACCGCGGGCGTGGGGGCGGTGGCGGCGTGGGTCAGCATTACACGCCATAAGCCTGTCTACGCCCATAAAGTCTTCAGCCAACAAGCTGTGAACTTGTACCGCCCGGGTTGGCCCCGCGGGCGGGCTGGGTGGGGGGGGAGGGAGTGGGCTGTGACTCTGGAGGGGGGGGGAGGGAGTGGGCTGTGACTCTGGAGGGGGGGGGATGGGCTGTGACTCTGGAGGGGGGGGGGGATGGGCTGTGACTCGGGAGGGGGGGGGGGGAATGGGCTGTGACTCTGGAGGGGTGGGGGAGGGAGTGGGCTGTGACTTGGGAGGGGGGGAATGGGCTGTGACTCGGGAGGGGGGGGGGAGGGCTGTGACTTGGGAGTGGGGGAGTGGGCTGTGACTTGGGAGGGGGGGAGTGGGCTGTGACTCGGGAGGGGGGGGGGAAGGAGTGGGCTGTGACTCAGGAGGGGGAGGGAGGAGGGTCAAGATAATTTAGAAGAAGAAACAGGAAAGGCAAGGAAGAGAAAGAGAAAAAGTGTAAAAGAATTATGTGGAGGCAAAGAGAGGAGAAACAGTGAGCCAACTTTAGTTCTGGGGATAAAATAGCCACAGCATCTGCTAGTCAGTATCAGCTTTCACAAACACATACACACACATACACATACACACACACTTACACACACACACACACACACACACACACACACACACACATACACATACACACACACTTACACACACACACACACACACACACACACACACACACACACACACACACACACACACACACACACTCACACACACACACACACACACACACACACACACACACACACACACACACACACATACACACACACACACACGCACACACGCACACACACACACACACTCACACACGCACACACACACACACACACACACACACACACACACACACACACACACACACACACACACACACATTCACATACACACACACACACACACACACACACACACACACACACACACACACACACACACACGTACCTTGTCAAGCACAAGACGAAGCTGGAAAAAGTCCAAAGGTATGCTACTAGACTAGTCCCAGAACTAAGAGGCATGAGTTATGAGGAAAGGCTGCGGGAAATGCACCTCACGACACTGGAAGACAGAAGAGTAAGGGGGGACATGATCACAACCTACAAAATCCTCAGGGGAATCGACCGGGTAAACAAGGACGAACTTTTCAACACTGGTGGGACGCGAACAAGGGGACACAGGTGGAAGCTGAGTACCCAAATGAGCCACAGAGACGTTAGAAAGAACTTTTTCAGTGTCAGAGTAGTTAGCAAATGGAATGCATTAGGAAGTGATGTGGTGGAGGCTGACTCCATTCACAGTTTCAAATGTAGATACGATAGAGCCCAATAGGCTCAGGAATCTGTACACCAGTTGATTGACGGTTGAGAGGCGGGACCAAAGAGCCAGAGCTCAACCCCCGCAAGCACAATTAGGTGAGTACAATTAGGTGAGTACACACACACACACACACACACACACACACAGAGAAGACTTTCAAGAAGACCTGGACAAGCCGCAGGAATGGTCGAACAAATGGCTGTTAGAGTTTAACCCAAGCAAATGTAATGTAATGAAGATAGGGGTAGGAAGCAGGAGACCAGATACAAGGTATCACTTGGGAGATGGAATACTTCAAGAATCAGAGAGAGAGAAAGACCTGGGGGTTGATATCACGCCAGACCTGTCCCCTGAAGCTCATATCAAGAGGATAACATCAGCGGCATATGCCAGGTTGGCTAACATAAGAACGGCCTTTAGAAACTTGTGTAAGGAATCATTCAGAACATTATATACCACATATGTCAGAACAATCCTGGAGTATGCGGCTCCAGCATGGAGTCCATATCTAGTCAAGCATAAGACTAAACTGGAAAAGGTTCAAAGGTTTGCCACCAGACTAGTACCCGAGCTGAGAGGTATGAGCTACGAGGAGAGACTACGGGAATTAAACCTCACTTTGTTGGAAGACAGAAGAGTGAGGGGGGACATGATCACCACATTCAAGATTCTCAAGGGAATCGACAGGGTTGATAAAGACAGGCTATTTAAAACAAGGGGCACACGCACAAGGGGACACAGGTGGAAACTGAGTGCCCAAATGAGCCACAGAGATATTAGAAAGAACTTTTTCAGTGTCAGAGTAGTTAATAAATGGAATGCATTAGGCAGTGATGTGGTGGAGGCTGACTCCATACACAGTTTCAAGTGTAGATATGATAGAGCCCAGTAGGCTCAGGAACCTGTACACCTGTTGATTGACAGTTGAGAGGCGGGACCAAAGAGTCAAAGCTCAACCCCCGCAAGCACAACTAGGTGAGCACCACACACACACACACACCCACACACACACTCACACCCACACACACACACACACACACACACACACACACACACACACACACACACACACACACACACACACACACACACACACCCGTCATGTCTGGACATAGAGACTCAAGCAGGGACCCATAATCACCAACATACCACACATGGCTGGAGTGTCGGGCATACCCTCCCTGCCCAGCTGTCACCGCCCGCAGGAAATCAGCCAGATATACACCCATTTGCTGGAGCCGGACGCTGGCCTCAGACCCCGCCAGCCGGCCCCAGACCCCATCAGCCGGCCCCAGACCCCCGCCAGCCGGTCCCAGACCCCGCCAGCCGGCCCTAGACTCCCACCAGCCGGTGATCAAAATATCCTGGGATTTTTCACTTTGTGATTTGAATAGTGAATTCCTTCATTATTTTCTCCTTGAAGCGTTTGAGAGGATCAAGAGTATTCATAATATATGTGTGTTTGGGGGGGGGGGTTGAAGCTCCTGGGCCCCGGCTCTTAACTAGCGGTTGGGTAAATTGGGTGATTTAATAGTTCTGTTTGGTGGCCAATTATGTGTCGGAAGTTAAGCAGTTCGCCTATTTAATAGGTGGTTCTCACCTCAATGGTGACATTTTTTCATATGTTACTTGTGTTTTGTTCTTCTCCTTGGCCCTTGTTCTTCTCCTTGGCCCTTGTTCTTCTCCTTGGGCCTTGTTCTCCTTGGCCCTTGTTCTTCTCCTTGGCCCTTGTTCTTCTCCTTGGCCCTTGTTCTCCTTGGCCCTTGTTCTCCTTGGCCCTTGTTCTTCTCCTTGGCCCTTGTTCTCTCTGGCCCTTGTTCTCTCTGGCCCTTGTTCTCCTTGGCCCTTGTTCTCTCTGGCTCCTGTTCTCCTTTCCGGTTGAGCCGCAAAAAAGTCGTGTATCCTCATTTCCTTCATATATATATATATATATATATATATATATATATATATATATATATATATATATATATATATATATATATGTCCAACTTTTCATTTATGTGTGGATGGGTTACATATTGTCTCTACACTGTTCTTTAATTGTTCTCCTGCGTGCCCTCTCTCTCCTGCAAAAAAAAAAACTCCTTGTTTACCATAACACCTCTGAGTATCTTGTAGGCCGTGGCCATGGCCCCTTCTCTCCGGCGATAAGAGATATGTGTTCCAGGCTTTCGCTGCATGCTCGAGGACCGGTCTGACGTACATTGTTTTAAAAGATTCTCGAAGTTGTCCTTGTAATTGTTGACCTCATATATGCAACACGTGTTGGGAAGAGGGGGGGGGGGGGGAGGAGGGAGCTTGTTTACAATGGGTTGCATAGTTTGTTTCTTGTTTGTTGTTTACTCTCCGTTGGATATTGTTTGTTGTTTGAGTAATAATTTTTTTTATTATTCTACCACAGACGTGGCCAGACATTTACAATGCTAACCAGCATCTTCTTGAGAGGTTATCTTGAGATGATTTCGGGGCTTTTTAGTGTCCCCGCGGCCCGGTCCTCGACCAGGCCTCCACCCCCAGGAAGCAGCCCGTGACAGCTGACTAACACCCAGGCACCTATTTTACTACTAGGTAACAGGGGCATAGGGTGAAAGAAACTCTACCTATTGTTTCTCGCCGGCGCCTGGGATCGAACCCATGACCACAGGATCACAAATCCAGCGTGCTGTCCGCTCGGCTGACCGGCTCCCCAGCGTATATACATTTTCTTCTGTCCTCCATGGACAGGGTGAGAGATCAGTTAAACATATAGTTCAGGGGTTTATTGAACAAGTTTGAGTAATAGTGATAGTAATAATGTTTAGTAATAGTAATAATGAGTAATAGTGATAGTGTTTAGCTATAGTGCGTTGAGCTATATGGCAAATTTTCGTAGTTGATAAATAAGATGTTTACGTATAAACGTATGGCGTAAAAAGTCATTGTTTACCTGTGTGAAACAGTTTGGGGGGTCGTCGTTGTTTACGTATAAACGTATGGCGTAAAAAGTCATTGTTTACCTGGGTGAAACAGTTTGGGGGGTCGTCGTTGTTTACGTATAAACGTATGGCGTAAAAAGTCATTGTTTACCTGTGTGAAACAGTTTGGGGGGTCGTCGTTGTTTACGTATAAACGTATGGCGTAAAAAGTCATTGTTTACCTGGGTGAAACAGTTTGGGGGGTCGTCGTTGTTTACGTATAAACGTATGGCGTAAAAAGTCATTGTTTACCTGTGTGAAACAGTTTGGGGGGTCGTCGTTGTTTACGTATAAACGTATGGCGTAAAAAGTCATTGTTTACCTGGGTGAAACAGTTTGGGGGGTCGTCGTTGTTTACGTATAAACGTATGGCGTAAAAAGTCATTGTTTACCTGGGTGAAACAGTTTGGGGGGTCGTCGTTGTTTACGTATAAACGTATGGCGTAAAAAGTCATTGTTTACCTGTGTGAAACAGTTTGGGGGGTCGTCCTTGTTTACGTATAAACGTATGGCGTAAAAAGTCATTGTTTACCTGTGTGAAACAGCCTGGGGGGTCGTCTTTGTTTACGTATAAACGTATGGCGTAAAAAGTCATTGTTTACCTGTGTGAAACAGTTTGGGGGGTCGTCGTTGTTTACGTATAAACGTATGGCGTAAAAAGTCATTGTTTACCTGTGTGAAACAGCCTGGGGGTCGTCTTTGTTTACGTATAAACGTATGGCGTAAAAGGTCATTGTTTACCTGTGTGAAACAGCCTGGGGGGTCGTCTTTGAAGAGTTCTTGAACTGCTTACGGCGGTTTTGTGACCTGTAACGACCTCGGGTGTTGTTTATAGTCGTCCGTTGATGATGATTAGGTTAGTGGGCTCCACCACATCACTTTCTAGTTGTGTGGTGGAGGTTATCTTGAGGTTATCTTGAGGTTATCTTCAGATGATTTCGGGGCTTTAGTGTCCCCGCGGCCCGGTCCTCGACCAGGCCTCCACCCCCAGGAAGCAGCCCGTGACAGCTGACTAACACCCAGGTACCTATTTTACTGCTAGGTAACAGGGGGCATAGGGTGAAAGAAACTCTGCCCATTGTTTCTCGCCGGCGCCCGGCATCGAACCCGGGACCACAGGGTTCTCTCCTTCTCTCTCTCCCCCCTCTCTCTCTCCTTCTACCCCCCTCTCTCCATCTCTCCCCCCTCTCTCTCTCTCTCCTTCTACCCCCCTCTCTCCATCTCTCCCCCCTCTCTCTCTCTCCTTCTACCCCCCTCTCTCCATCTCTCCCCCCTCTCTCTCTCTCCTTCTACCCCCCTCTCTCCATCTCTCCCCCCTCTCCTACCCCCCTCTCTCCCCTCCCCCACATTCCCTTCACCAAATTTCGCTTGTGGCCGGTCTCCGCCTCGCTTCAGGTCACCCTGACGGGAATACCGATGGGACAAGAAATAGTCTAGTGAATCATTTAGTGAAGTCTCTCAGTGACTGACGGAGAATTCCCCCCCCCCTACGGGCGGTTGAGGGGGGGGGTGAGGAGGACCTATGGGGGAATGGTCTCCCTTCCCTTGAAGCCTTTCACACATTCTCCCTCCCTTAAACTTTTCCAGTCATTTGTCTCTTCCTTCACCTTCTTTCTTCACTGCCTTCCTTCATTCTTCCTTCCGGCATTCGTCTTGAGTCACCTTCGCCGCGGCAACCTGTGGCAACTCGCCTGAGAGAGACGAAGGCGTCTATGTCTCAATATCAAGAGTAATTACCTTGTTATACGGGGCAAACACCAGTAAGGAGCTTGTAAACAAGGCAGCATCTTGTTTGCCCAAGTGAGAAGCACCAGTAAGGGCTTGTAAACAAGGCAGCATCTTGGTTGTCCAAGTGAGAAGTACCAGTAAGGACCTTGTAAACAACTCAGCATCTTGCTTGCCCAAGTGAGAAGCACCAGTAAGGAACTTGTAAACAACTCAGCATCTTGTTTGCCCAAGTGAGAAGCACCAGTAAGGACCTTGTAAACAACTCAGCATCTTGCTTGCCCAAGTGAGAAGCACCAGTAAGGAGCTTGTAAACAAGGCAGCATCTTGCTTGTCCAAGTGAGAAGCACCAGTAAGGAACTTGTAAACAACTCAGCATCTTGCTTGCCCAAGTGAGAAGCACCAGTAAGGACCTTGTAAACAACTCAGCATCTTGCTTGCCCAAATGAGAAGCACCAGTAAGGAGCTTGTAAACAAGGCAGCATCTTGCTTGCCCAAGTGAGAAGCACCAATAAGGACCTTGTAAACAAGGCAGCATCTTGCTTGTCCAAGTGAGAAGCACCAGTAAGGAACTTGTAAACAACTCAGCATCTTGCTTGCCCAAGTGAGAAGCACCAGTAAGGAGCTTGTAAACAACGCAGCATCTTGCTTGCCCAAGTGAGAAGCACCAGTAAGGACCTTGTAAACAACGCAGCATCTTGCTTGTCCAAGTGAGAAGCACCAGTAAGGACCTTGTAAACAACTCAGCATCTTGCTTGCCCAAGTGAGAAGCACCAGTAAGGACCTTGTAAACAACTCAGCATCTTGCTTGCCCAAGTGAGAAGCACCAGTAAGGACCTTGTAAACAAGGCAGCATCTTGCTTGCCCAAGTGAGAAGCACCAGTAAGGACCTTGTAAACAAGGCAGCATCTTGCTTGCCCAAGTGAGAAGCACCAGTAAGGAACTTGTAAACAACACAGCATCTTGTTTGCCCAAGTGAGAAGCACCAGTAAGGAACTTGTAAACAACTCCGCATCTTGTTTGCCCAAGTGAGAAGCACCAGTAAGGAGCTTGTAAACAAGGCAGCATCTTGCTTGTCCAAGTGAGAAGCACCAGTAAGGAGCTTGTAAACAACTCAGCATCTTGTTTGCCCAAGTGAGAAGCACCATTAAGGAGCTTGTAAACAACTCAGCATCTTGCTTGCCCAAGTGAGAAGCACCAGTAAGGACCTTGTAAACAACTCAGCATCTTGCTTGTCCAAGTGAGAACCACCATTAAGGACCTTGTAAACAACTCAGCATCTTGCTTGTCCAAGTGAGAAGCACCATTAAGGACCTTGTAAACAACTCAGCATCTTGCTTGCCCAAGTGAGAAGCACCATTAAGGACCTTGTAAACAACTCAGCATCTTGCTTGTCCAAGTGAGAAGCACCAGTAAGGACCTTGTAAACAACTCAGCATCTTGCTTGCCCACTGTAAATCACACAGTAATCTCAGATATGTTAATTAGCTGACTTATGAGCGGCATCGTTTAGTAATCAGGGCAACATCCTCATTCGTAGCTTCACACGTTAATGATATTTCAACTTATTTTGAAGTTTAATTCTCCCCCAAGCTATAAAAAGTGTTGCAGAAGTTAGCTGCAAGTTGCAACTCGTTGCTGTGAATATTTCTTAGTCAGATTCGTCTAAAGTGAGATATCTTGAAGCTGACACGAGGTTCAGCTTTGAATGTGGATCAGCTGCTATCCTCCCCTCAGCTATCTTGGGATTTAAGACTCTCATGTGATAACCTTTTTAAAGATTTCTTTGTGGATTTTTGTCACATTTTTTGTTGTTGTTCTTTTAAGTTCCACGAGAGGCAAGATTGTCTTAGCTCATTGGGATCCTTCTTGGCTGTTGGAGACGGTTACGTTGACTGAATTACGTTAGTCTCTGGGGGGGCGCAGCATTGGAATTTTATGATAGTGATCTACTCTTTCATCAGCATTTCTAATCACACACACACACACACACACACACACACACACACACACACACACACACACACACACACACACACACACACACACACACACACAGGGAATTGGCAGGGTTGATAAAGACAGGCTGTTTAACACAAGGGGCACACGCACTAGGGGACACAGGTGGAAACTGAGTGCCCAAATGAGCCACAGAGATATTAGAAAGAACTTTTTTAGTGTCAGAGTGGTTGACAAATGGAATGCATTAGGAAGTGATGTGGTGGAGGCTGACTCCATACACAGTTTCAAGTGTAGATATGATAGAGCCCAATAGGCTCAGGAACCTTTACACCTGTTGATTGACAGTTGAGAGGCGGGACCAAAGAGCCAGAGCTCAACCCCCGCAAGCACAACTAGGTGAGTACACACACACACACAAGTCTGAAAAGTCATACTCCTCAACTTGGGCATTAGTCTGGTGGCATACCTTGTGTGTGTGTGTGTACTCACAACTAGGTGAGTACAAACACACACACAAGGTATGCCACCAGACTAGTACCCAAGTTGAGGAGTATGAGCTACAAGGAGAGACTACAGGAATACAGTTACAGCTGCGGATATAAGAGCCCAATAGGCTAAGGAACCTGTACACCAGCTGAGTGACGTTTGAGAAGGAGGGACCAAGAAAAAAAAGAACCGAAGCTCATCTCTCCAAGCACACCTAGGTGAGTACAGAGAGAGAGAGAGAGAGAGAGAGAGAGAGAGAGAGAGAGAGAGAGAGAGAGAGAAGGACAGGGCCGACCCGGGATATAAACTAATTGTCAATATATTTTCGTGATTCTCGTCTCATTTTGCAATGCTAAATTGTCATAGGAGCCTTAGTGTAGGTAAGTTTAATTGAAAAGTCACAATACTGTGGTACACAGATATGAGAGAAAGAGAGGGAGGGGAGAGAGTTGGAATCAGAGGGATGGGGTTGGGAGGGGAGAAATGAGAAGGGATGGAACGGAGAGACAGAGACAGGCCAGTAGAAAAGTTCATGTGAAATTAAGGTACCATTTGTCACCCGTGTAGGCAATGGCCCGCCTCCCCTCTCTCTCTCTCCCATGATGCTCTGCCATCACACTAAGTAAGATTTATAGAGAGAGAGAGAGAGAGAGAGAGAGAGAGAGAAGAGAGAGAGAGAGAGAGAGAGAGAGAGAGAGAGAGAGAGAGAGAGAGAGAGAGAGAGAGAGAGAGTGAGAGGTCAAGAACTAGGTAGCTAGGTGGAACCATGCGTTTTCTATATCAAAATTAATTTTAAATCCAAAATTCTCTCAAATCTGTAAAGGTTTATAAGGAAACGAAAAAGATGTAAGAGCAGGTTTCGATGGGTCTTGAGAGCATAATAGACACTCATAGACCCCCAAAAAATAGACCATTGAACTCCTTAGAGTAAAATGCATCGGTTTTGCATCTTAAATGAGCGTCTTTCAAGGCGATGGTAAGATAGATCGAGACGTTAGACGGAGAATAAGCATCGCGGATATTTATGTCTCTGCCAGATGGTGGATGGGGGGTGTAGGGGTGTGGGGGTGATTGTGGGGGGTGGGGGGGAGTGGGGGTGTGGGGGGTGGGGGGGGGTGGAGAAGGTAGCGTGCTCACCTGAGAGCGCCTACTTACCAGTGATTACGTGTGAATTCTTATATATTTCCTTGTTCCTTGTACACTAGTTTCGTTCCTAGTTCTCTCTCTCTCTCTCTCTCTCTCTCTCTCTCTCTCTCTCTCTCTCTCTCTCTCTCTCTCTCTCTCTCTCTCTCTCTCTCTCTCTCTCTCTCACATACACCTCTGCACCAGCATCAAAGGATGTTCACTTAGAGTTTTTAACTCCAACAAAACTAAAATCGCTTCACCACACGCTTCTTACAGGTCGGCGTTCAATCCCCAATGGTCCAAGAAGTTGGGTATCATTCCTTCACTCCGTCCTTGCATTTCAGCTCTTTGTTTTCATATCCTAGCTCTTTATCCTCATATCCCAGCTCCTTGTCCTCATATCCCAGCTCCTTGTCCTCATATCCCAGCTCCTTGTCCTCATATCCCAGCTCCTTGTCCTAATATCCCAGCTCCTTGTCCTCATACCCCAGCTCCTTGTCCTCATATCCCAGCTCCTTGTCCTCATATCCCAGGTCTTTATCCTCATATCCCAGCTCCTTGTCCTCATATCCCAGCTCCTTGTCCTCATATCCTTTCTTAGTGCTATATAGTCGCATTGGCTTAGCACTTTCTCCTTACCTTCAACAGCCCAATATCCCATCTCCTAGTACCCTTGATCAAGAGAGCTGTGGTGTATAGCAGTAGCGTCTCACATAGCTCGAATTCCCCCCTCAGTTATTCTGCCTATTCTCTCTCTTACCATTGCGTAAGAAATGCAACTGTCCTGCCTAACGACCCAACCCAAGCAACCCACCAAACCCACCGCTCACAGAAGGGAAGGGATTGAGGGAACTATCAACATTCAAGTCATTCCTCGTTCGATCTCAAGTCTTTTTTTTTTTGTACAAATGACTTGTGGAAGACTATTAGCATCAAATGATCGGGCTGAATGCTGTTGTTGATGGTTGGGTTGTTGCCCATAGTTAGCTCCCCTCTGGAGAGGGTAATTGTCTGTGAAATGGTCGTCTTATATTGAGCATGTTAATACCCCTGGATTCCTATGACGTCTTGCTTGTCGGGCGGCTTGTACGTCACTGGGCTCGTCTACTAAGTGCTTGCCAGGTCGGGGTGGGCTAGCTCCTGGGCCCCGCCTTTTCAATTCGTCGTATTTGTGTTTCACGTTGTCCATTTGTTCTTGTTGTTCTTGTTGTTAAAGATTCGCTACCTGGAACAAAAAGTTCCAAGTAGCACGGGCTATGGTGAGCCCGTAGATACTTGCTGCTACTACTACCTCTCCTTTTGGTATATGTTCTCTCGACACGCTGATATAAACATGCTTAGAGGTCCTTGTGACTGAAGGTTGAGTCGCCATTCTGGACTTCTCTCATCATTCTTCTCAACCCCTTCTGAGTATTTTGTATGTCCCTATCATTTCTCAGATTCCGTCTCTCACGTGTAGGGAGATTTAGCTTCCTGTACGAATATTTTTTTATATAGTTTAAATATCGCAGTTCAGATGAGTGTATTGTTGGTGTGTGGGGGAGTGTGGCAGGGTGTGTGTGGGTGTGTGTGGGGGTGTGTGTGGGTGTGTGTGTGGG
>NC_091205.1:17055332-17075332 GCF_040958095.1 Procambarus clarkii
TGAGATTTAGCTCTGGGGCTCGGCTCTATATAATTCAACTACTCTGTCGTTCTAATTCTTGTGCTACCTCCTTTTGGCTCTATTTAGGGCACCTCGCCGGAGTAGTTCCCTCAAGGAACCGTTGGATGAAATTAAACAATGCTTGAGCGCTTTCGTATTTTACGGGTTATTCATGCCCGTGCCACCTCTTGGGTGGCTTCATCTTCATCAATCAGCTTTCATAGTCAACACATCAAAGGCTTACTAGCTGTAAAATTAATATATATATATATATATATATATATATATATATATATATATATATATATATATATATATATATATATATATATATCCAGTTCACGAACTATTAGTCAAATACTGACTTTTGTTCAGATCTACGTAAGTCAGATATTTGTCCCATCTGTCACTTGATCAGGTTCGAAACTTTGACTCGAAACATGTTTGGTTCACTTGATCAGGTTCGAAACTTTGACACGAATCGTGTCTCAGTTTCTCTCATTCTGTAAAATCATACTGGCAGTATATTACATTCTTACTTTAGATTTAAAACCTCATTGTTAAATAGCATGAAAGATTCGTGGTGTCAGTTGTTGGTCCGGGTTTCTGAGGTGTATTCTGACTGTGATTCGGCGCTCGTCGCACACGCGCACGCACGCACACACACACACACACACACGCACACGCACACACACACACGCACAAACGCACACACACACAGTGAACTTAGAATTGACAAGTGAACCTGTAATTGAACTCACGTAAGAATCAGTTTAATTCTTTTAAAGACATCTTCAGTCGCCAGAGTAAACGCACTCTACTCGTAGAGCCGGATTGTAGCCTCACCCGTCACCCTCACCCGTCACCCTCATCCAACAGAACCTACTTTAACAATCAATTCAAACCAGTTCTCCAGCAAGTCTTCACTCAAGGTAATATTCCCAACACAACTATGTTTTGGGGGCTGAGAGGGTGTCTGGGAGGGTGTCTGGGGGGAGCAGCAACAGCAAAGTGGATCACACAAACACACACACACTCACCATCCAGCGTTCGTAGCGTGAATCCGCGCCGCGGCGGATATGCCTGGCGTTCGCGTAGCCTTTCCAGCCGCCATTGTTGACATAACTAGATAGCCACTGGCGGTGAGAAAGCAAATATATTTTCTCTACTGCATTTTCCTTCGATAAATAGTAGAGCATTGCTTGGTCAGCGGCGGAACGCCTACTTCTCTTCGCCTCGCTGGTCCTTGCTGGAGTATGTTGGGCCTCGCTGGACCACGCTGGACCACCTTGGTCCACCTTGGTCAGCGCTGGATCAGCCTGGATCAGCCGGGACCAGCCTGGACCACGCTGGACCACCCTGGACCACGCTGGACCACCCTGGTCCACGCTGGACGACCCTGGACCACCCTGGATCACCCTGGACCACGCTGGACCACGCTGGATCACCCTGGTCCACGCTGGACCACCCTGGTCCACGCTGGACCACCCTGGTCCACGCTGGACCACCCTGGTCCACGCTGGACCACCCTGGAGCACGCTAGACCATGCTGGACCACGCTGGACCACCCTGGACCACACTGGACCACCCTGGACCACGCTGGACCACCCTGGACCACCCTGGACCACCCTGGACCACCCTGGACCACCCTGGACCACGCTGGACCACCCTGGACCACCCTGGACTACGCTGGACCCCGCTGGACCACCCTAGACCCCGCTGGACCACGCTGGATCACCCTGGACCCCGCTGGACCACCCTGGACCACCCTGGACCACTCTGACCGACACTACACCACGCTGGACTTGGAAGGACCTTGTTGGGTTATCTTGAGATGGTAATAACAGCTGTGTTATGCCTTAATTGGTAAACGGGAATACACGAAGGAAAATTGTTGATTATTTTCCTATTTTCTCACACTCGCTGCTTCCTCACCCGCGGTGAATCAGTGTGCTGAGTCCCGTCACACTCAGGGGACGAGTTGGCCTTTTTGTATTTAAAAGATCAAAGCTGTGTTAAAAAAAAGGAAAATCAACAGAGATTAACCCAATTTCCGCCAGGAGCGGCGACTCTTGTTATGAAAGTTGTGGATATCTTGAGGCGTCACTGTCTGGCGTCACTCTGTCTGGCGTCACTCTGTCTGGCGTCACCCTGGCTGGCGTCACTTTGTCTGGCGTCACTCTGTCTGGCGTCACTTTGTCTGGCGTCACTCTGTCTGGCGTCACTTTGTCTGGCGTTACTCTGTCTGGCGTCACTCTGTCTGGCGTCACTCTGTCTGGCGTCACTCTGTCTGACGTCACCCTGTCTGGCGTCACTCTGTCTGGCGTCACTCTGTCTGGCGTCACTCTGTCTGGCGTCACCCTGTCTGGCGTCACTCTGTCTGACGTCACCCTGTCTGGCGTCACCCTGTCTGGCGTCACTCTGGCGTCACCCTGTCTGGCGTCACCCTCTCTGGCGTCCCCGACGTCTCACGACACATTCGTCTCCCCCTTTTTCAATCAAACTAATGGAAATCGAAATAGTAATTTTGTTAAAATCTATTTTCATTATTTGTCGACCTTGGTCACCAGCCGTGCTGGAGATGACTGGCTCTGACTGGCCGTGATTGGACGGTCCACTCACACAAACACAACTATTACCTCATAACCAGTTTTGACTCATCTGGTATTCACCTTGTGCCAGTTAGATGGATGCAGTGTTCTTCTAATCTAGTTAAGATGGATGCAATGTTCTTCTAATCTAGTTAAGATGGATGCAGTGTTCTTCTAATCTAGTTAAGATGGATGCAGTGTTCTTCTAATCTAGTTAAGATGGATGCAGTGTTCTTCTAATCTAGTTAAGATGGATGCAATGTTACTCTAATCTAGTTAAGATGGATGCAATGTTCTTCTAATCTAGTTAAGATGGATGCAATGTTACTCTAATCTAGTTAAGATGGATGCAATGTTACTCTAATCTAGTTAAGATGGATGCAATGTTACTCTAATCTAGTTAAGATGGATGCAGTGTTCTTCTAATCTAGTTAAGATGGATGCAGTGTTCTTCTAATCTAGTTAAGATGGATGCAGTGTTCTTCTAATCTAGCTAAGATGGATGCAGTGTTCTTCTAATCTAGTTAAGATGGATGCAGTGTTCTTCTAATCTAGTTAAGATGGATGCAGTGTTCTTCTAATCTAGTTAAGATGGATGCAGTGTTCTTCTAATCTAGTTAAGATGGATGCAATGTTACTCTAATCTAGTTAAGATGGATGCAGTGTTCTTCTAATCTAGTTAAGATGGATGCAGTGTTCTTCTAATCTAGTTAAGATGGATGCAATGTTACTCTAATCTAGTTAAGATGGATGCAATGTTACTCTAATCTAGTTAAGATGGATGCAATGTTACTCTAATCTAGTTAAGATGGATGCAATGTTACTCTAATCTAGTTAAGATGGATGCAATGTTTCTCTAATCTAGTTAAGATGGATGCAGTGTTCTTCTAATCTAGTTAAGATGGATGCAATGTTACTCTAATCTAGTTAAGATGGATGCAATGTTCTTCTAATCTAGTTAAGATTGATGTGATGTTCTTCTAATCTAGTTAAGATGGATGCAATGTTTCTCTAATCTAGTTAAGATTGATGCAATGTTCTTCTAATCTAGTTAAGATGGATGCAATGTTTCTCTAATCTAGTTAAAATTGATGCAATGTTTCTCTAATCTAGTTAAGATTGATGCAATGTTCTTCTAATCTAGTTAAGATTGATGCAATGTTCTTCTAATCTAGTTAAGATGGATGCAATGTTTCTCTAATATAGTTAAGATGGATGCAATGTTCTTCTAATCTAGTTAAGATTGATGCAATGTTCTTCTAATCTAGTTAAGATGGATGCAATGTTCTTCTAATCTAGTTAAGATGGATGCAATGTTCTTCTAATGTAGTTAAGATGGATGCAATGTTTTTCTAATCTAGTTAAGATGGATGCAATGTTCTTCTAATCTAGTTAAGATGGATGCAATGTTACTCTAATCTAGTTAAGATGGATGCAATGTTCTTCTAATCTAGTTAAGATGGATGCAATGTTACTCTAATCTAGTTAAGATGGATGCAATGTTCTTCTAATCTAGTTAAGATGGATGCAATGTTACTCTAATCTAGTTAAGATGGATGCAATGTTACTCTAATCTAGTTAAGATGGATGCAATGTTACTCTAATCTAGTTAAGATGGATGCAGTGTTCTTCTAATCTAGTTAAGATGGATGCAGTGTTCTTCTAATCTAGTTAAGATGGATGCAGTGTTCTTCTAATCTAGTTAAGATGGATGCAGTGTTCTTCTAATCTAGTTAAGATGGATGCAGTGTTCTTCTAATCTAGTTAAGATGGATGCAGTGTTCTTCTAATCTAGTTAAGATGGATGCAGTGTTCTTCTAATCTAGTTAAGATGGATGCAATGTTACTCTAATCTAGTTAAGATGGATGCAGTGTTCTTCTAATCTAGTTAAGATGGATGCAGTGTTCTTCTAATCTAGTTAAGATGGATGCAATGTTACTCTAATCTAGTTAAGATGGATGCAATGTTACTCTAATCTAGTTAAGATGGATGCAATGTTACTCTAATCTAGTTAAGATGGATGCAATGTTACTCTAATCTAGTTAAGATGGATGCAATGTTTCTCTAATCTAGTTAAGATGGATGCAGTGTTCTTCTAATCTAGTTAAGATGGATGCAATGTTACTCTAATCTAGTTAAGATGGATGCAATGTTCTTCTAATCTAGTTAAGATTGATGTGATGTTCTTCTAATCTAGTTAAGATGGATGCAATGTTTCTCTAATCTAGTTAAGATTGATGCAATGTTCTTCTAATCTAGTTAAGATGGATGCAATGTTTCTCTAATCTAGTTAAAATTGATGCAATGTTTCTCTAATCTAGTTAAGATTGATGCAATGTTCTTCTAATCTAGTTAAGATTGATGCAATGTTCTTCTAATCTAGTTAAGATGGATGCAATGTTTCTCTAATATAGTTAAGATGGATGCAATGTTCTTCTAATCTAGTTAAGATTGATGCAATGTTCTTCTAATCTAGTTAAGATGGATGCAATGTTCTTCTAATCTAGTTAAGATGGATGCAATGTTCTTCTAATCTAGTTAAGATGGATGCAATGTTTTTCTAATCTAGTTAAGATGGATGCAATGTTCTTCTAATCTAGTTAAGATGGATGCAATGTTACTCTAATCTAGTTAAGATGGATGCAATGTTACTCTAATCTAGTTAATATGGATGCAATGTTCTTCTAATCTAGTTAAGATGGATGCAATGTTACTCTAATCTAGTTAATATGGATGCAGTGTTCTTCTAATCTAGTTAAGATGGATGCAATGTTACTCTAATCTAGTTAAGATGGATGTAATGTTCTTCTAATCTAGTTAAGATGGATGCAATGTTACTCTAATCTAGTTAAGATGGATGCAATGTTACTCTAATCTAGTTAAGATGGATGCAATGTTCTTCTAATCTAGTTAAAATTGATGCAATGTTTCTCTAATCTAGTTAAAATTGATGTAATGTTACTCTAATCTAGTTAAGATGGATGCAATGTTACTCTAATCTAGTTAAGATTGATGCAATGTTCTTCTAATCTAGTTAAGATTGATGTAATGTTTCTCTAATCTAGTTAAAATTGATGCAATGTTTCTCTAATCTAGTTAAGATTGATGTAATGTTTCTCTAATCTAGTTAAGATTGATGCAATATTTCTCTAATCTAGTTAAAATTGATGCAATGTTTCTCTAATCTAGTTAAGATTGATGTGATGTTTCTCTAATCTAGTTAAAATTGATGTAATGTTTCTCTTATCTAGTTAAGATTGATGTAATGTTTCTCTAATCTAGTTAAAATTGATGCAATGTTTCTCTAATCTAGTTAAGATGGATGCAATGTTACTCTAATCTAGTTAAGATTGATGTAATGTTTCTCTAATCTAGTTAAAATTGATGTTTCTCTAATCTAGTTAAAATTGATGCAATGTTTCTCTAATCTAGTTAAGATTGATGCGATGTTCCTCTAATCTAGTTAAAATTGATGCAATGTTCCTCTAATCTAGTTAAGATTGATGCAATGTTTCTCTAATCTAGTTAAAATTGATGCAATGTTTCTCTAATCTAGTTAAGATTGATGCAATGTTCTCCTAAAACCTGATACAATGTTTTTCTACTTGAGTTGGTCGGATGCAGTGATCGTTGGGGGCTGATAGATCAATGTACGGCGTCTAACGTTCAAAGAAAGACTCTGGTAAAGCCAAAACGTCTTGAGTTGTTGTTGAAGACAGACAGACGAAGACAGATTGTCGAACACGTGATTCAACGTCGACTCAACATCAGTGATGTTAAATGTTGATCCAAGATTACTCGAGCATGTTAGGCCTTCTGTTGGGGAGAGAGAGAGAGAGAGAGAGAGAGAGAGAGAGAGAGAGAGAGAGAGAGAGAGAGAGAGAGAGAGAGAGAGTAGAAGGGGAGGGAGAGTGAAATGGACACATACACACACACACTCTCTCTCTCTCTCTCTCTCAGCCAGCTGGTGCCTTGGGCTCTTCCAGCCTCAGCCATCCGAACACCGCCATCCGAACACTACCAGCAGCTGCAAGTAGCATAATAGCAACAACATAATACTAACACTAGGTGCATTAGTAAAAGTATCAATAGTGGTAGTAGTGTTAGGTTTTAGTAGTGGTAGCGATAGTTGTTGTGATAGTGGTTATCAGAGAACTAGTAGCACACTAACAATAATAATAACAGTTACAATTAACTGTAATCATTCATCTGTAAAGAGGACTGGAACACATATCAAAATACAATTCATTTAAATGAACAATTTGTCTGACTTGCCAGATTTTTTTTTTAATAAATCTCAGTTTCCCTCTTTATCCTAACATGAGTTAACTGACAAATCCATTTATAATTGATCCAATTGATCACTTATCGAGTATAAGTGGTCGTGGGAGATAAGGATGCTGTCTCATGAGATGAGGATGCTCTCTTGAGATGAGGATGCTGTCTCATGAGATGAGGATGCTCTCTCATGAGATGAGGATGCTCTCTCATGAGATGAGGATGCTCTCTCATGAGATGAGGATGCTCTCTCATGAGATGAGGATGCTCTTAGGAGATGAGGATGCTCTCTTATGAGATGAGGATGCTCTCTCATCAGATGAGGATGCTCTTAGGAGATGAGGATGCTCTCTCATGAGATGAGGATGCTCTCTCATGAGATGAGGATGCTCTCATGAGATGAGGATGCTCTCATGTGATGATGCTCTCTCATGAGATGAGGATGCTCTCATGAGATGAGGATGCTCTCATGAGATGATGCTCTTATGAGATGATGCTCATGAGATGAGGATGCTCATGAGATGAGGATGCTCTCTCATGAGATGATGCTCTCATGAGATGAGGATGCTCTCATGAGATGAGGATGCTCTCTCATGAGATGAGGCTTCTCTCTCTTATTCTTGACTCTCAGCATCCAAGCTGCGATGTGTCCGGTAACTGGTAGGAATTAATTATTACGATCCCCGCGTCTCTTCAAGTATCCGGCCGTTCCATCCCATCATTCCGGACGTCCATCCGAGCGTCCGTATGTTAAATTTTATTCAGTATACATTCAACCCGTCCCAATGCGGCGTCCACTGTCTGTCCCCGTCTATACGTATATATAGGCGGTGGTGTCACCTTCGGTTGACGGTCACCCATGTCGCCTCCGTCTCCTGCCGTCTACAAGACGTTCCTCCAGTTCTGTCCGTTGACGTCCTCCAGTTCTGTCCGTTGACGTCCTCAAGTTCTGTCCGTTGACGTCCTCAAGTTCTGTCCGTTGACGTCCTCAAGTTCTGTCCGTTGACGTCCTCAAGTTCTGTCCGTTGACGTCCTCAAGTTCTGTCCGTTGACGTCCTCAAGTTCTGTCCGTTGACGTCCTCAAGTTCTGTCCGTTGACGCCCTCGAGTTCTGTCCGTTGACGCCCTCGAGTTCTGTCCGTTGACGTTCTCAAGTTCTGTCCGTTGACGTTCTCAAGTTCTGTCCGTTGACGCCCTCAAGTTCTGTCCGTTGACGCCCTCAAGTTCTGTCCGTTGACGCCCTCGAGTTCTGTCCGTTGACGTTCTCAAGTTCTGTCCGTTGACGTCCTCAAGTTCTGTCCGTTGACGCCCTCGAGTTCTGTCCGTTGACGTTCTCAAGTTCTGTCCGTTGACGCCCTCAAGTTCTGTCCGTTGACGTCCTCATGTTCTGTCCGTTGACGTTCTCAAGTTCTGTCCGTTGACGCCCTCCAGTTCTGTCCGTTGACGTCCTCAAGTTCTGTCCGTTGACGCCCTCGATTTCTGTCCGTTGACGTTCTCAAGTTCTGTCCGTTGACGCCCTCAAGTTCTGTCCGTTGACGTCCTCATGTTCTGTCCGTTGACGTTCTCAAGTTCTGTCCGTTGACGCCCTCAAGTTCTGTCCGTTGACGTCCTCAAGTTCTGTCCGTTGACGCCCTCAAGTTCTGTCCGTTGACGTCCTCGAGTTCTGTCCGTTGACGTCCTCAAGTTCTGTCCGTTGACGTCAAGTTCTGTCAACGGCACAGGCATTCCTTTGCATCTTTTTTTTTTCCTCCGCGCTACGTCCGTTGCAGCGTATAGTGTATATTTGGTATGACGGATACAGTTGTTGTATTAATGAACGGTACATACCGTTGGGAACTGTTGTATAATGTATATATAACTGAACGTATATAACTGTTTCTTGTATTTGTCCAGGGGACATTTTTGTCACATTTATATATATATATATATATATATATATATATATATATATATATATATATATATATATATATATATATATATATATATATATATATATATATGACAATGTCAGACCACGGAGGAAAAATGAAACAGGAAATTTCCTTAAGTACTTTCGTATATTAAATACATCTTCAGAAGGTCATTTTACAGATCGAGTGATGGGTATAAATAGGCAGGAGAGAGTGGTGAAGTAAGGTGAGGTACAATACTTGGACAACGCAGACGGCCCATTGGCCCATCAGATGCACCCAATTGGCACATCCGATGTAGCCCAATGGCCCATCTGATACAGCAGACATACAAGCATAATATATAGGTAATTATAACATAAAGAAGTAAATATATACAATAAATTAGTGAGACAAATGTTTTTCAATGATTCTACTTAAATCGCCCTTTAGCTGATCTATTAGAAATGGATCTAAGTTATATAGACCACTGCTAATATTCAAATTACTTTCTTTGGTGATCTTTGGTTTATGGAGGTGACTTGGTCATGACCAAGTCACCTCCATAAAATTTACTATGGAGACTGAAATTTATAAATGTTTGCCATTCTTAGATGTGCTTATTCATAGGGAAAACTCTTCATTAAAGTTTAGTGTTTACAGAAAACCTACGAACAATTTATCTTATGTTCATTATTTTTCAGGGCATAAATACAATGTAAAAAAGTCAATTTTTTTTCTTCAATGTATCTAAGAGCTCTTCGAGTTGTGAGTCCAGAATTCTTAGATGAAGAATTTAAGAATATTGATTCGATTGGTCTTAAGCTTTGTTACCCACTGAATTTTTTGGAAGTTTGTCGTAACAAAGCTCGTCGTACATATTATAATAATGTATGCAGTGAAAGGATTCGCCCAAAGAATGTGTTATGTTTACCATATTTCTCTGGGTTTGAGAATATTGTCAAGGCCTTGAAACTTTTTAATATAGATGTAATGTTTAGCTACGAAAACACTGTTGGTAAGCTATTAGTAAGGAACAGCCCTCGTAGTGATAATTGCGTCATTTATAAAATACCTTGTAAGGAATGTAACAAGTTCTATGTCGGGCAAACATCTAAAGATTTAAAATGTAGAATATCGCAACATAAATACTCTGTAAGACATGGCCAATTGTCTAATGCTTTGTTTGTGCATTTGTCAGAAAAAGCTCATCAAATTGATTGGGAGAGTGCTTCTTCAATAACAAATTGTAAAAGCACCTATAACAGAAACATAATTGAATCTGCTTTGATACAGATCACCAAAGAAAGTAATTTGAATATTAGCAGTGGTCTATATAACTTAGATCCATTTCTAATAGATCAGCTAAAGGGCGATTTAAGTAGAATCATTGAAAAACATTTGTCTCACTAATTTATTGTATATATTTACTTCTTTATGTTATAATTACCTATATATTATGCTTGTATGTCTCCTGTATCAGATGGGCCATTGGGCTACATCGGATGTGCCAATTGGGTGCATCTGATGGGCCAATGGGCCGTCTGCGTTGTCCAAGTATTGTACCTCACCTTACTTCACCACTCTCTCCTGCCTATTTATACCCATCACTCGATCTGTAAAATGACCTTCTGAAGATGTATTTAATATACGAAAGTACTTAAGGAAATTTCCTGTTTCATTTTTCCTCCGTGGTCTGACATTGTCACATTCTTAATCACGTGTTTATTTTCGTGATATACACATATATATATATATATATATATTTTCCATTGAATTTTTCATTTCTTTTTCTTTGTTTTGGTATTTTGATGCAAAGTTTGTATATATACATTATATATATATATATATATATATATATATATATATATATATATACATATATATATATATATATATAATGAAAACAAGCATTCAGGTCCTTCATCTGTCAGATGTAAGGAATAGAACTCCATCCCAGAACCGTCCCGTTACTAACCAGGACCGACCGATTTAGGACGGGACGGAAGGAATGGACTTGAAGGTTAATAGAAGCCAATAGTCTTGCGTGCCAATGCCGACAGACTCGGAAATGTGACCAATTATCTCGAGGTTCTCAAACTGTTACGGTAATAGTAGTGGAAATTTGGACAAAATGGTGACTGAGGTGGGGGATATTTCTGGGTAAAAAAAAAAAGAGTATATACCCATCAAACACACACCGAAACTACGACGTTGGTACAACGTTCGAACAAGTTTTGACCCCTCCTAACCCAGTTATAACAACCAATATAACTAGTTGTAACAACGTTCTAATACGTCATAAACACGTTAAGTCAAGATATAACAACTTTATTACAAGTTGTAACAAGCGGAAAATAGACACAGTTACGGTTTGTGTTTCCAGGGTATGACTTTTCAGAAGTTTCCATTGTCGTGGCAAATAGATAAATGAACTAGGCACAGAATATCTATCACAAAGCTGCGATAGATATTCTACAGGGAGTGGAAGAAACAAACCATAGAATGAACGCGAGGTAGATAGATGTGAGGGGTTTTAGGGGAAAACAAAGTAAGGGGAAACAATGAATCAACAGGGAGAAGACATGGAGGCCAAAGTTGGTGGAGGTAGTAGAGAGTAGACTTCCTGATGATGAAGACCTTCCAGCAAAGACAGATCTTAAGTTTACCAGCAGAAAGTGAGGGGCCACATATAAGAAAAACCCTTGAGGACCCGACTCAAAATAGTGAATGAAATGCATTTGTGCACTTCACTGTGCCTTTATTTGTGCTTTCACGAAGTACACACGGAATGCAATACTGCATTCTGTGTGGTAGTGAAGACTTGCAATAAACTGGACGAGGAGTTGTGGAAGGAGGTACGACTCAGGGGACTAACCAACCCAGTTTGACACACAGAAAAACTGCGAGAAAATTTACAACAGTTTTTCGACTATAGAGACGAATTTAATTTATTTTTTTTTCCATTAGCTATTTTCACCTCCTCGGAAGTACTTAGGATACTCACCTAATCTTCCAATGAGATTGAGTACCTGGATGACACCTGGTTGATGGGGTTCTGGGAGTTCTTCTACTCCCCAAGCCCGGCCCGAGGCCAGGCTCGACTTGTGAGAGTTTGGTCCACCAGGCTGTTGCTTGGAGCGGCCCGCAGGCCCACATATACCTGGTTGATGGGGTTCTGGGAGTTCTTCTACTCCCCAAGCCCGGCCCGAGGCCAGGCTTGACTTGTGAGAGTTTGGTCCACCAGGCTGTTGCTTGGAGCGGCCCGCAGGCCCACATATACCTGATTGATGGGGTTCTGGGAGTTCTTCTACTCCCCAAGCCCGGCCCGAGGCCAGGCTCGACTTGTGAGAGTTTGGTCCACCAGGCTGTTGCTTGGAGCGGCCCGCAGGCCCACATATACCTGGTTGATGGGGTTCTGGGAGTTCTTCTACTCCCCAAGCCCGGCCCGAGGCCAGGCTCGACTTGTGGGAGTTTGGTCCACCAGGCTGTTGCTTGGAGCGGCCCGCAGGCCCACATACCCACCACAGCCCGGTTGCTCCGGCACTCCTTGGAGGAATAAATCTAGTTTCCTCTTGAAAATGTCCACGGTTGTTCCGGCAATATTTCTTATGCTTGCTGGGAGGACGTTGAACAACCGCGGACCTCTGATGTTTATACAGTGTTCTGTATAAGTAGTAGGCGTGTGTTTGTGTATATAAATGATATAAATGTCGTTGTTTGGATATGTGTGTGTGTACTCACCTATTGTACTGACCTATTTGTGTTTTCGGGGGTTGAGCTTTGGCTCTTTGGTCCCGCCTCTCATGAGACACATTTGTGAGCATGGGAATATACTTGTCCTCCCAGTGAACTAGTTAAAAAAGCCCCCTTTCCCCCCAAAAAAAATATACCGAGGTCAGACGACCTATCATACTCACAGGGGGGGGGGGATATATGGAATATACTCACGGCTGCTTCGCCAATTTCATTGTAGTTATTATATTTATTCATCATGAGCAGCGATATTCTATTATCGTCTTATTCAATCATCAACGTCGTTATCAATACTCCTCATGATCAATATTTGAGTGAGTTTGGATGAGTTTGAGTGCGTGCTTGCGTGCGTGTGTGTGAATTTACTATTTGTGCCTGCAGGATCAAGCTGCTAGCTCTTGGACCCCGCCTTTCTAACCATCAGTTATCTAATATACTGACTCCTGACCTATTTTTCCTTTATCATATCTATTACATATATTTCACACTCACACACACACACACACACACACACACACACACACTCACACACACACACACACACACACACACACACACACACACACACACACACACACTCACACACACACACACACACACACACACACACACTCACACACACACACACACACACACACACACACACACACACACACACACACACACACACACTCTCACACACACACACACACACACACACACACACACACACACACACACACACACACACACACATCCCCCGGAAGCAGCCCGTAACAGCTGTTTAACTCCCAGGTACCTATCTACTGCTAGGTAAACAGATACATCAGGGTGAAAGAAACTCTGCCCATATGTTTCTGCCGCTGTGTGTGTGTGTGTGTGTGTGTGTGTGTGTGTGTAACCTTAATAGATGACTGCTCAATATTACTGATGCAAAATCTGACCTATATATATATATATATATATATATATATATATATATATATATATATATATGTCGTACCTAGTAGCCAGAACTCACTTCTCAGCCTACTATGCAAGGCCAAATTTGCCTAGTAAGCCAAGTTTTCATGAATTAATTGTTTTTCGACTACCTAACCTACCTAACCTAACCTAACCTAACTTTTTCGGCTACCTAACCTAACCTAACCTATAAAGATAGGTTAGGTTAGGTTAGGTAGGGTTGGTTAGGTTTGGTCATATATCTACGTTAATTTTAACTCCAATAAAAAAAAATTGACATCGTACATAATAAAATGGGTAGCTTTATCATTTCATAAGAAAAAAATTAGAGAAAATATATTAATTGAGGAAAACTTGGCTTATTAGGCAAATTTGGTCTTGCATATTAGGCTGAGAAGTGCGTTCTGGCTACTAGGTACGACATATATATATATATATATATATATATATATATATATATATATATATATATATGTATATATATATATATATATATATATATATGTATATATATATATATATATATATATATATATATATATAAAAGTAACTAACGTTAACTAACGTTAGAAATAAGTCAATATAGCAATATTTATATAACTTTTCGCGGTGTTGCAGACAAAACGTGACTAGTCAGTCGTGGCCAAGTCCGATTATATTATATATATATATGTCGTACCTAGTAGCCAGATCTCACTTCTCAGCCTACTATGCAAGGCCCGATTTGCCTAATAAGCCAAGTTTTCATGAATTAATGTTTTTTCGACAACCTAACCTACCTAACCTAACCTAACCTAACGTTTTCGGCTACCTAACCTAACCTAACCTATAAAGATAGGTTAGGTTAGGTTAGGTAGGGTTGGTTAGGTTCGGTCATACATCTACGTTAATTTTAACTCCAATAAAAAAAAATTGACCTCATACATAATGAAATGGATAGCTTTATCATTTCATAAGAAAAAAAATTGAGAAAATATATTAATTCAGTAAAACATGGCTTATTAGGCAAATCGGGCCTCGCATAGTAGGCTGAGAAGTGAGTTCTGGCTACTAGGTACGACATATATATATTATATATATATATATATATATATATATATATATATATATATGTATATATATATATATATATATATATATATATATATATATATATATATATATATATATATATATATATATATATAATTACTTCTAATGTACCTAATAGCCAAAGTTGCCCAACAAGGCGAATTTTTTTGTGAAATATTAAATTTTTTTCATTTTTTTCTTATGAAATAATAGTTTTCATTGTATTGTATTTGATTGCAATTTTATGCTATTTGAGTCGAAACTAATATAGAAATTTGATCAAACCTAACCTACCTATCCTAACCTAACCTAACCTTCCTAACCTAACCTTCCTAACCTAACCTTCCTAACCTTACCTAACCTTCCTAACCTAACCTTCCTAACCTTCCTAACCTAACCTTACCTAACCTTCCTAACCTTCCTAACCTAACCTTCCTAACCTTCCTAACCTTCCTAACCTAACCTAACCTAACCTTCCTAACCTAACCTTCCTAACCTAACCTTCCTAACCTAACCTAACCTTCCTAACCTAACCTAACCTAACCTTCCTAACCTAACCTAACCTTCCTAACCTAACCTAACCTTCCTAACCTTACCTAACCTTCCTAACCTAACATAACCTAACTGAGTCATTAATTAATTTTCGTAATATAATAAATCATTATTGCTTGAAAAGAACAATCTGGAAATAAACATTTGAAAATAACTAAAATCATTCTGCCTGTTAGGCACATCGGACCTTGCATACTAGGGCAAGAAGTGCGGTTCTGGCTATTAGGCACGGCTATATATATATTCTTTAACAATCATGAAAAGTTGTTCAAAATATTTGACAAATTTTGCGCCTTCCATAAAACTATGTCATTAGTGGTAATTGAAACTCATTCTAGGCTTGGACGTGTGTTTAGGGCTCTTGGTGTGACTAATGCCATTATCTCTTATTCTCTCTCTCACTCACTCTCTCTCTTCTTTTACTCTGTCTCTCTCTGTGTCTCTCTCTGTGTCTCTCTCTGCCTCTCTCTTCTTTTACTCTGTCTCTCTCTCTCTCTCTGTCTCTCTCTGTGTCTCTCTCTGCCTCTCTCTGTCTCTGTCCGTCTCTCTCTCTCTCTCTCTCTCTCTCTCTCTCTCTCTCTCTCTCTCTCTCTCTCTCTCTCTCTCTCTCTCTCTCTCTCTCTCTCTCTCTCCCCCCCCCTCCCCCTCTCTCCCCCCCCTCCCCCTCTCTCCCCCCCCTCCCCCTCTCCCCCCCTCCCTCTCTCTCCCCCCCTGCTACCAATCTCTTCCTGGTAGCCCCAATAAACGGAACCTTCCCTAAGCTGGCGTTGGAGAGCACGGTCTTGGCCCGAGCAATACGTGAAGTTCCGGATGGTCGGGCAACCAGTTTTTGGGGAAGGTGTTAGTGGGCCGTGGAGACTGGGCGGGCGGGCCAAGCTTGAGTACCTGCTTCAAGGTGGTCAAGGGGGACTTGCTTGCAAGGGGCCCAGGAGATACAACTCAACCCCTCAAGTTGCAGAATAAACACCCAAACACAGAGACAAACAATATTCATGTCGGACTTCATTGCAGATCAACAAAATAAGTCAATTGAGTGGTAATTGATTCGAGACGGCGGGCGGGTGAGGCTGTTGTAGCCCTGTAATGGGCCTGTCGATTGTGTGGTCTCGTTCACAGTCGTGGGCAGGGTTACAGCCGGGGACCTGATTGTTGTTGACGTCACAGGAGGCTCCGCTGGTGCTGCTGGGATTGTGGATGGTGTTCTGATTGTTAGAGTTCATTTATAATCTGTTGTTCGTTCATGTTTCAGTTTAATCGTTTTTTTTTCTTGTTGATTCCACAGCTTAAGATGTCAGGTATGTTGATTAACACCCACCCTACTCCCCCCCCCACATCGCCCCTACAAACCCCCCCCACCCACCTTCCTCCCCGCCCCCCCCCACTAACCTCTCCCCCCACCACAGTTTGCTGGTCATGAGTTGAAGACATCGTATCTTGCCAAGCTGTTTCTCTTTATACATAACGGTTCGTATCTAAAAGGCTTAATGGGCTGAACTTCAGCTCCAGAACTCCGACTTTTCTCCGTAGGGGGGAGTCTAAAATAATGGATTTTCACCCCCCCCCCACGTTTTCTGTACCTCGGTACATTCGCTAATAAAAATTACAGATTGCGTTAGTCTATTATCTTTACCCATTAAATTAATTCCATTAATTTTATCTTGCACACTGAAAACGAAATTCTTGCACAGTCTAAACATTTTATTTTTATTCACTCTATCGAAACCTGTTAGTATTTTGCATGTCTGGATCATGTCCCCCGTCTTGTTCTCCTTCGGGTGTCATTAGGTTCGTCTCCTTAAGGAAATGTCTTTGCAACTTAGTCCTCTTAATTGCGGGACCAATCATTTTGTAATCTACCCGTTGTCGTCGCGTTCTTCTTAAGGTCGGGTCTAGATGTAGGTGTAGCTGCATATCTTGGCACAGGTCTGACGAATGTTGTAGATAGCGTTTTGAAAGAGTATTTTGTATAGGTTTCTGGCGGTCATATCCTGTTGACGGTGGAGTATTTGCTCATCGAACTATCCAGGCACCTGGGCTCAGTTACCGCAGGGCTAGAAGGGTCTATCTCCCTGATATGTTTAGCAGGATCGAACCGGCATGGATATGTTGGACATATGTTGGTCCCATTCACACTGTTCCTTCCTCCCTTATTCCGTTTGGCTAGGATAAATTAGATAAGACTTAATGAGGATAAGTTAGGCTAGGTTGCGATAAATTAGGTTAGGATGGGAGGGGGGGGGGTCAGTTTAGGTTAGGATAGGTCGGTTTAGGTTAAAACATTAGGTTAGAATCGGTTAGGTTAGGTTAGGTTACGATGCGTTAAGTTAGGTTAGGTTACGATGCGTTAAGTTAGGTTAGGTTAGGTTACGATGCGTTAAGTTAGGTTAGGTTAGGTTACGATGCGTTAAGTTAGGTTAGGTTAGGTTACGATGCGTTAAGT
This sequence comes from Procambarus clarkii, assembly GCF_040958095.1. Classification (NCBI taxonomy): domain Eukaryota; kingdom Metazoa; phylum Arthropoda; class Malacostraca; order Decapoda; family Cambaridae; genus Procambarus; species Procambarus clarkii. The sequence goes on from NC_091205.1 coordinate 17,072,855, forward strand.
TAGGTTAGGTTAGGTTACGATGCGTTAGGCTAGAATAGGTTCCAATGTTAGGATACGATTGGTAAAGACAGATACAGTACACCTTTGCCCTACCACGGTTGCATTCTCTACAACATGCCTACCATGCCGTCGACACATGTCGGACGAGGATACAGTTGCGCGGCTAGCAGCATTCCTACCCGACCCCGCAGAAACAAAATTGAATTCGACACACACACACACAGAGTGGAGAGTTTCTTTTCTCCAATTTCCTGGAGGTCGGGCACGACATATATGGTAACTAAATAGCCTGTATGAGATTGCATAAATAGCATGTGTTGCCTGCTGTTGGCGCGTTCCCCACTCCCCCGCGTGGATGTGTATATATAAATATATATATATACATATACCCTTACTACATTTCCATTTTTTATTTGATTTTCTTCCCATTTTTAAGATCTTTTTTTCTTCTCCTTCCTTAAAGAAGATTCCTGATTATCTTGGCTGAGAATTTTGACGTGTTTAAAAATGTGATTTGATTTTAGTGTTGATGTCATTGTGGCCTCTTTGATGACCGCGATGTCCTTCTTGCTGATGTACTTGACATCGTTACCTGTTTGTTGGTGTTCTTGTCGCCCAATGGAACGTGCTAGTGGCATTTCTTCATACACACACACACACACACACACACACACACACACACACACACACACACACACACACACACACACACACACACACCACACACACACACACACATACACACACTCACTCTCTCTCTCTCTCTCTCTCTCTCTCTCTCTCTCTCTCTCTCTCTCTCTCCTCTCAGTACCTCTCTCTACTAATTAAGCCTTTCGCCTGATGATTATGGAAAGTCTGAAATGTTGATAGCGGCGATTTATTTTGGAGTCGCAAGCATGACTGACAGACAGAGAGAGAAACGCCAGGGCGGCCCGTCACGCGCCGTAGCTTGAGACAGACGCAGGTAAATAGACAGGTAGAAACCCAGGTAGACAAGTAGACACACACACACACACACACACACACACACACACACACACACACACACACACACACACACACACACACACACACACACACACACACACACACACACACACACACACACACACACACAGGAGGCCTGGTAGCCTGGTGGATAGCGCGCAGGACTCTTAATTCTGTGGCTCGGGTTCGATTCCCGCACCAGGCAGAAACAAATGGGCAAAGTTTCTTTCACCCTGAATGGCTCTTGTTACCTAGCAGTAAATAGGTGCCTGGGAGTTAGACAGCTGTCACTGGCTGCTTCCTGGGGGTGTGTATATGTGTGTGTTAGAAAGAAATACTGAATTACATAGATCAAATTACGTAGAATTACATAGAAAGCACTACATAGAAAGAAAGAATGACATAGAAAGAAAGAAGTTTCATAGAAAGAAAGAATTACATAGAAACAATTACATAGAGAAATATATGTAGTAATTTTAATAGAGGAAAAATAGATTGCTTCGAAAAGCGGGGTCCAAGAGCTAATAGCTCGATCCTGCAGACATAAACAGTAAATACACCTCCCCCCCCCCTCGCCCCATCTGCGACCAGCCCACACCAAGAAGAAGGCAGCCTATGAAGTGAGAGGGAAGGTGGTTCCAGTAGGTGTTCCACTACGGGCTCACCATAGCCCGTGCTACTTGGAACTTTTTGTCCCAGGTAGCGAATCTTGAACAACAAGAACAGTAGGTGTTACCGTCTCAAGCAAGAGACGGTAGACAGCGAGGAAACAGCCACCACAAGGGCGTGCGAGTGTATAGATCCCAAGTGACAGGACTCTTAAGTCCCCAAGTCCCCAACGCTTATCTTATCCTGATCTTCCATCGAGGATAAGGTAAAGTTAATTTATCAGGAAAAAAGGCCAAGCCAGTGTATCTGTAGCACTTTGTGAAGGATTACAGATAGTTGGGATGTTCAAACACTTAAACCCATCGGGGATTGAACGCAGACCTGCAAGAAGCGAGGCCTCCGTTGCAGGGTCTGCAACGTTGGACTTCGTTGCAACATGTCCAATGTTTACTGATAATAGGATATTGGAGGCAAGATTGCAAGAAGCTACTGGGAGATAATTTACAAAAATGGTCCAATAAATGGCAACTAGAATTCAACTGGAGCGAATGTAAAGTAATGAACGAGATGCTTCGTACTAAATGAAAGGGAAAAAAAAACAACTCTCCATTAGCCGGATAGAAAGACCTTAGTCATGACACCGAACCTGTTATCTTGAGGTTATCTTGAGATGATTTCGGGGCTTTAGTGTCCCCGCGGCCCGGTCCTCGACCAGGCCTCCACCCCCAGGAAGCAGCCCGTGACAGCTGACTAACACCCAGTTACCTATTTTACTGCTAGGTAACAGGGGCATAGGGTGAAAGAAACTCTGCCCATTGTTTTTCGCCGGCGCCTGGGATTGAACCCAGGACCACAGGATCACAAGTCCAGCGTGCTGTCCGC